>NC_049209.1:44472235-44547235 GCF_013347855.1 Anguilla anguilla | reverse complement strand
GCAGGCCCGGTAAAAAACCTCATTCCACCGGCAGGCCAGACAGACAGGCCCGGTAAAAAACCTCATTCTACCGGCAGAGTGGACAGACAGGCCCGGTAAAAAACCTCATTCTACCGGCAGAGTGGACAGACAGGCCCGGTAAAAAACCTCATTCTACCGGCAGAGTGGACAGACAGGCCCGGTAAAAAACCTCATTCTACCGGCAGGGTGGACAGACAGGCCCGGTAAAAAACCTCATTCTACCGGCAGAGTGGACAGACAGGCCCGGTAAAAAACCTCACTCTACCGGCAGAGTGGACAGACAGGCCCGGTAAAAAACCTCATTCTACCGGCAGAGTGGACAGACAGGCCCGGTAAAAAACCTCATTCTACCGGCAGAGTGGACAGACAGGCCCGGTAAAAAACCTCATTCTACCGGCAGGCCAGACAGACCCGGTAGAAGCAGTCGGGGACTAAAGCCAAGTGGGCCTCAGATCTCGATGGGCATCACGCCAGCACAGATGAGTCTCCAGCGGCTCAGCACACTACCCGCTGGAGCGCACCGGCCTCTTCACCCGCTGCATCCTGGGAGATCTGCGGCAGTTCAAAGCGAATCTGCTGCCGACCCCAGACTCTATCTCTGAAGCATCAAGAAAAAAGGAGCTATGGATTATGAGACTGGCTGCCTGCTATCTGATTGGTTACTAGGTTTCAGCCAGTGTTATATTAAAGGTTTGCAACCAAGTTTGGTTAAATTACCACTTTCATTTGGAACCCCATTTACACAACACCGCGATTTGTCAGAAGAAACTGACTGTTAGATTATGAACAAAACCTATCCACCAGAGGTCGGATGGACCTATCTCACATCAGAACACCAGGCTGGCCTCCCTCACAGCCACTGTGAGGCTAGAAGCCTACACTAAACCAGACTACCAATAACTGCATTCCACTAACTGAGCCTCTGACATGCTTCTAGGGTTCTTTGGTAATGAATAATTTATCTATTTAAATCTGCAAGAACATTGATAAGCTGTCATATGAAGAAAATCCCATTTAAATAACAGCTAGGAGAGATAAAGACTTTAAGAACCCCAGGGTGCAGAATCCCACTGCTGTAATCCACACATTGTGCTGGTCTGACAGCCTCTGAGCTTCACAACACAACCGGTGCAAATCCCAGTCTCTCAGTTCAGCAAAGGAACACGGAGGAGAAGCAGGACAAACTGATTACGGTAGAGGTTTGCGTTTTTACAGGTTTGGATTTTAGACTGGTATGTGGCCGCTGACTCGGTTTTTTAAGGTTCACATCCCAACAGCGCGATTGTTAATAACCATCAGCATAAAAACACAATGTATCAAATTAAATCCATGTGAGTTTTCTACATGAGACTGCTAAACAAAATAAAGTGCTCTGGATTGGTTAATGTAATAAACATGCAACCACAAGATGGCGCTGTTCCAACTCTACACCCTCAAGGGAAAATGAATGCTCGCTCAGAATTAATAATTCACAGCAAACAGTTAATCCCACCTCCCAATAAAACAGGCAAAACAACAGAAAACAAGGGCAACTATTCAGACACAGAGACTTCCATTGCCAAAAGCACAGTGCATTCCTTTTCGCCACAAATAAAGTTTTACAATCACGGTGTTAAAACACAAAGCAAGAACACAATTCAAAAGTGCAGTATGGGCAGACTAGTCAATATTTTCCACTGAGCAAAAAAACCTTTTTTTTTTTTTTTTTTTTTTTACAGAGGACTCCCACAGGCCCAAGCGAGCGCTCGGTCAATTTCGGTGAAAAACGGCCCCGTGTTGTAAACACCGTCGGACTCGTACGCGAGCAAGAACAAGGCGAGCGAGCGGGCGGAGGGGAGGAGGACTCACCTTCACTTTCTGCTGGTGGTGGTAGATCTGCCAGGCGATGTGGACGTGCATCGCGCACCACTTCCCCGGTTTCTGAGGAGGAGAACAGAGCGGCGTTAGCTTCGAAGCGTCACTTCCTCCATCCCTGCGTCCGCGCGTCCTCAGCCGTTTCTGCCTGGGCTGCGTTTCCGTGTGTTCGCGGTGGGAGGAAAAAAAAAAAGAGGCTCGCGGATTTGGTTCTCGTAACAGTGAGGAAGTGCCGAGCTCCTGGGGGGGAAGTTTACGCTCAGACGCCCGCTGTTCGTCTGATACCCCGCCCGCGCCGCGTTGTTTACCACGAGCCGCGTATGAGAGGGCAGAAGCTGGCTCTGGGCACAGATGCCATCCCTTCCTGTCAGACCGCGCCGATCTTGCCTAATCTCCGTTTCTCCCTTCACACCCGCGCGGGCGAGACGGCGCACTTCAGTCCGAAAAAAGGGGGGGAAAGAAGACAAAAGAGCACTTCAGCGCCGCTCTCGAACAAGAACAAGAAAAAGAAAAAAAAAGAGCTTGTTCATCTTGTTCGTTTCAAAAGCCGACCATCCTTTTCCATATTCATTCCATCGGCAGAGCGTGTTCGGTGATGCCCTTTTGTTTATATTCAAATCTTTGCTGTGGTTTTGTGTGTGTGTGTCTGTGTGTGTGTGCGTGTGTGTGTATGCGTCTGTCTGTGTGTGAGTGTGTGTGTGTGTGCGTGTGCGTGTGTGAGTGTGTGCGTGTGTGTGTGCGCGTGTGTGTGTATGCATCTGTCTGTGTGTACGTGTGTGCGTGTCTGTGGTGGGGGGGGGGGGCAACGCTCATTGACTGCTCTTCAGCACATCCACGGTGCGTTGCAGACGCTGTGCGGTGGCTGAGCTGAAGGACACCTGTACGGCAGGCTCGGCGCTGTAATGAGTTTCTGTGGGGGGGGGGGGGGTCCTGGGGGACGGGAAGGACGGCGGTGCTAATAAAGCTCTCTTACCCTCAGAATGGGGCGGAACGGATCAGCCAGCTGGAAAAGAAGAATGACAGCTCGGTTACCCTCCTGCCACTCAGACAATGTTTCCAATTAACAGCCGCACATCACTTCATTATTGGCTAAATTAAAATGTTAAAATTTCCCTTTCAAATGAAGCGTTCCTGGGAATAATTAGGCCGTATTTATGAATTTTTTTTCGCTGCCCCTCCGCGGTCCCCCCCCCCCCCCACTGCACATCAACGCTGACAGGCTGTTAAACGCGCCTGACAAAATAACTCCGCTCCGCTCCTGGCGGGCTCGGCTCCAGAAGGTAATCTCCTGTAAACAGGCGGAGCTGCGTGGATGTGCTCGGGTGGTGGGGGGGGGGAGGGGGGGTGGGGGTAAATCAGACGTCAATTAATTTTCAAAACTCGGTGCGCCCGTCGAAGCGGCGGGGTGGTCGTAACACAACAATCAGGGCACCTCCGACAGACGGGCGTGTCACACGGTGAACGGCTGCGTGGAGCCGGAGAACAGAGAGAACGAGCGGACTCTGAAAGCGCCGGTCTTAAATAACGGAGACTCTCGCCCCGCTGTTATTAACGTCTAGCGTGTTGCGTAAGTTGGGAACGATGGCAGTTAAAGACAGAAGCTCTAATTTCTGACGAGCTGCACCAGAGTGTGTTTAGTTGTCTTGCGTGCCGCACCGGCCCGCGTGTTGGGGTCAGGAGCTCACTCACCCGGGGGTCCTTCTGCAGGAGCGTGTGCGGTACCGCACCGGGTCGCGACGCCACGTCCAGCGGGTTGGAAGTCTGAGGAAACGCACAGAGACAGTCAGGCGGTACGCACGCGCTCAGTACTGCACCTACAGCACAGAGACAGTCAGGCTGTACGCACGCGCTCAGTACTGCACCTACAGCACAGAGACAGTCAGGCGGTACGCACACGCTCAGTACTGCACCTACAGCACAGAGACAGTCAAGCGGTACGCACGCGCTCAGTACTGCACCTACAGCACAGAGACAGTCAGGCGGTACGCACGCGCTCAGTACTGCACCTACAGCACAGAGACAGTCAGGCGGTACGCACGCACTCAGTACTGCACCTACAGCACAGAGACAGTCAGGCGGTACACACACGCTCAGTACTGCACCTACAGCACAGAGACAGTCAGGCGGTACGCACACGCTCAGTACTGCACCTACAGCACAGAGACAGTCAGGCGGTACGCACGCGCTCAGTACTGCACCTACAGCACAGAGACAGTCAGGCGGTATGCACACGCTCAGGGGGGTACTGCACTTACAGTACAGCGACAGTCTAAAACTCTAACGCATGGCTTTCCTAGTGAAAGGTGAATTTTAAGGGCCAAGCGTGGGTCAGAGGGGCTGAGAATACCCCGTCCCGCCAGCAGGCTTTAGAGATTTTCCTCCCTGGAGTCGAGCAGAGATCCACTGGCTGGTGCTAAAGCTGCAGTTTGGAGCTGGAGCAGTGGGTCTTATTGGGCCGAGTGAATCACAGGCTGCTAGCCTGTTCCACACCAGAGAACAGTTCATCTCAAGGCTCCAAACGCAGTAAGCAGCTTTACATTTATAACAGAAGAGCACTTCCTTATAGGTATTACCAACTATGCCTTTCAGTGCACAGCAAGTGAAGAAGATGTACGCTCCACTTTCAAATGGGCCAAAGACAGCAGGACTGAGAGAAGGGAGAACCCCTCCCTGACTTTAGGGGGGGTCCCGACGTACCTTGGGCTGGAAGGCCCCCTGCACAGAGCCGAAGGGCCCCGTGGGGGGGATCATGGGGGGGATGCCGGACACAGCAGGAGGGTAGGAGTGAAAGAGCTGCAAGGAGACAGAGGCACGGGGTTAGCGCTCCACCGCCGGCGACTCACGAACCAATCAGAGAGCAGAATGAGGGCACAGTGCAGCTGTGGGTGGAGCAATGCATGGGATGGCAATGACAGACAGGACCCCTCAATACACTACACACAAGCTAGCCAAACGGCAGTGTGTTACACACACAATACATTAACTCATTTACATGAAGCCATTTATACAGCCATTTAGATTTACATTATCGGATATTTTCAATGTTAAACCAGGACACGCTGGGTCACTGATGCGAATCCCCACTCTTACGTAGCACCCCCCCCCAAATTTCAGCTACTTGAGAGCTAATAGAGCCCCCTTGTGGACAATCTTGAGTCTGCTAAACGTGAATGAGTGAGTGAGATAGACCATGAGGAACTCAAAAAACAAAGGCCAAAAAATACACTTTATACTGAAATGTAGACTTTGATATAATAGGCACCTGGCGTCGTACTCTGAGATAAAACCAGGCTAAGCACTTGCTTGGACCAACGGGGTATTTATTAATGTACCTCAATGAGGCCTGGTTCATCAGCTGTGGCATTTATCACTTAGCCCAACAACACAAAACAAAGTTTCCCTGGGTTTAAACTTCCAAATTATTTCTGCCGTTTTGAGAGAGAATAAAAACTGAATTTCCAGCTCCGGCTGCAGAGAAGCACAGAAAGAACCGAGATCAAGTTTTTTGTTTTTTATAGAGGCGGCCTTTGAACTGTTTAAATCAAGTTAATGAAAGACTTCCACTTGCAGGGGAGAAAAACACACAATTTCAATCAACAATCATACAACAGCCGAGACGCTTCCCACCAAACCGTATAATAAAAATCAATCCAATTCCCCCCGAAGCCACAATGATACACTATACAGCCATTACGCTGATGATGCAGACGCATTTGGAGCAGGGTGCTTTCTCCAACACGCCTGATTAAAATTAATGGTTATTATAATGAAATACAGTCTGATGTGCATAATTGCCGCTCTCAGACTGAGCGCGTGCAACAGCTGAACCCGCGGCGGGCGGCGGGGTCGGCGTGCGAGGGGAGCGGGGTCGGACGCTGAGCGGCTAACGCTCGCTCGCGCGCGGACTGCGGGCCGCTCGGCTCCAGACGCGAGCCGGTCCGCGGTTCGGAGGGGGGCGAAACGTTGACGCCCGCCGTGCCTGGATTTTAAAATGGCGGCGGTGGCCGTGGAAACGCATGATGTCAGGAGACGGAGGCTCAGAGAGAGGGAACGTACGCTGCAGTCCTGCAGGGTGGAAGGGATCCATTGCACATGTGCACGCGGTCACATGATCAGGGTTACGCCCACACACACCACCGACTGAGTTCCGTGCCCCCCAGCAAAATGGCCACTGATGCAAATTAAGTGTTTTGCCCATTATCTTTTTTTTTCCCCATCTCCGCTTGTCCCCAACAGAGTTTGACATGAAGATGTTTTTTTTTACATTTTTCTCTTCTGAAATGGAACAATCTAAACTGAAAAGCGAGATCATTTGAAAACCATAATGGCCCAGGTTTCACATGATGTATGAGTTAAGCCAAATGAATGGCTAGAAGACACAGTGAAAGCTCCCCCCTGAAGGTACTGTGATAATGTGATGATGTCAACATTGAGGTGGTGCATGCAGAGACCACTGCACAGTGAGATGGGTATTGTAGTCTGACAGACAGGCATTCTGGATGGGTACTGTGCTATGGAAACTACACACTATAATGACTGGAGCCAGTGAATGGGATGAGCGGTAAGCACAAAACTCTACAAACACGCATTTTCAACTCACACTGTGTCTGTAGAAGGGATCGACTTTTGTAGGGTATTTGTCAAACTGTAAAGGAACAACACAAGCCAGAGCCAAGTATAAGTATATGTCTAGCCAAGTATACATCTATCACAAAGGAGGGAAAACAAGCATAACTGGAACATTTCATTATCACGCAGTACTTACAACCAGAAATCAGGCACGCTCATTTCAGGCATAATTTCATTTTCACAGATGAAATACTGTGGCATTTTATATCCACGGAAATCTACGGCTTTTAAAGGGTAACATTTCAAATTCGAACATCTGGACACATACATTTTGCTTCTGGAAACAGAGTAACTGGGATAAACATCGCCTCTGACAAAAACAGAAAGCCCCTTTCACTCCTGACGGAATTCGAGCGCCGAAAATCAGACGAGTCGAGCGGTTTGGAACTTGTTTATGTATCCAAGGAAACGGGCACGGCAGAAACCCCGAGCCCCCGCCAGATAAACGGCGTTTTAAACGAGGCACAAGGTGAACACCTCCACGCTTGCGTATAAATTACGCGGCTCAGAACTAGCTTCGGATTCTTGTTCAGGCTGTCACAGCACTGACAGGCTTTCACCGCAACAGTACAGTTTCAAAAAGAAAACACCGGGGGGGGGGGGGGGGGGGGGGGATGGGTGTGGGAGGGGGGGGGGGGGGGTTTGGGGGGGGGGAGTTCTGCGGCGTGCGCGAACGCTGGCACGCGAGGCCGTTTCCGTTTCTGCGAGACGCAGCGCGGCTCGGAGCGCCGCGGGAAGCCGGCGATGAACAGCGCGTTTCCAGCCCTAAGTGCTCGTTAAAGAATAACATGATGTCAGAGGACGGATGAATGAACCGCTGTGAGCCTCTCCAAAGCTCGGCTGCCTCTGGGCTGAACGACTCGCTCCAAACAATAATTGCCCGCGTTTAAAATTTGGGGATTAGGAAGGGGGGACGGGGGGGGCGGGGGGGGACACACTCTCCAAAGAAAACGAGCAGAATTATTTCACCCCGAAAAAGCGCTCCGATGCAGTTGTTTTGAATAAGGGGAAAAAAAATAACATGATTATGACTGAAACATACAGTATCAACAGACATGGTCCAAACCCGCACCCTCAAACTCCATCACCCAAACTCCGCCCTCCCGTTCCACCCCCAGGGCCCGCCCCAGACCCCCCAGGCGGGGTCGCAGTCGCGCTCTACTCATCCTCACATTTCTGGCTGGGGTACGCACCATGGGCGGTGCAGGGGTGGGCATGATGGCGGAGGGCGGGAGGGCGTGGGGGAACGGGGTGAAGGTGTGCTGGTGCGTGTGCTGGTGGGTGTGCTGGTGCTGGTGCTGGTGCTGGTGCTGGTGCTGGTGGAACTCGGTGCGCAGGTAGGGGGGCGGGCCCAGGGACGCCCCGCGGTCGGCGCTCTGCGAGGCCAGGAATCGCGTGTTCAGCTCCTGCCGCAGCAGGTCTTGTTCTGCGGGAGAGGTCACATGACCCGGGTTACTCTCCACCATACGCTCACACACAGAAACATGTACACACACACAGGATCCTATATACAGGCACACGTTTACACTTTACACAGCAAAACTTCCAGTGTTAATTCAACTCTAACAGAGTACATACGAGTCCAATAGGGACCAGAGTAGGACCATATGTACTCTGTAAGAGTTGATTTAACACTGAACATTTTGCTGTGTATCCAGAGTGACTTACGTAAGTCGGGCACACATACACGCAGACATAACATTCACACACACACACACACACACACACATGCAAGCATTCACAACTGTGCATGGACACATGATACCTATAAAACAATAACAGACAGATCCAGGGCGCATAGAGTGCATTCAGTCCCCGCTCGGCCCTGATTCTGCTTTTTACGACGGGGGGGGCTTTTGATTCTTCACACACCGAAGCTATAACTTGGGCCCGGGAGCCCAAACAGCGTGTACCAGACGCCTCGTTCCGACTGGAACGACGACAACAGGAGCCGGCGGCAACACAGCTGCTCTTAGCCCACAGCACACGTGAGCCGACCCCCCCCCCCCCCTTTTTTTTTTTTTTAAACCATCCTTGCGAGGACCCTCCAGTTTGGAACTTGGCACAAACACCAGACCAGGCGAGGACACGCGTCCCCTTCCAAACGCGTTCCCCCCCGGAGCGCGGGGCGCTGAAGGACAATTGCCTCCGAGAGATCTTCCTTTAATAAATTATCTCCTAATCCCTCTGTGATGTCACACTGCCTTCTCAGCCCCGGGTTCCGCAGGGGCGGGGCCTGTCAGCACTGCCGGGTGATTGATGGCTGAGATATTTGCTGGATTTATGGGGAGGTCGGCTGCCGTATGTCACTGGGGACGGATGGGGGAGGGGGTGGGCGGACGGCGGGGGGGGGGGGGGGGGGGGGACGTACCTGAGTAAGGACCTCCTGCAGGGTGTCCGGGGACCGGCAGAGTGCTTGAGGTGAGCGGTGGAGGTGGAGGCAAGGCCGCCGGAGGCGCGAACATATTGGGGTGCGGGGAGGACTGCAGCGGGGCCGGCGGGAAGCTGTGGGCCGCGGTCTGGGTGGGGAGGGGGAGGGGGAAGGCCGAGCCGGGCGGGTGCTGGGGCAGGTGCGGGGGCTGCTGAGGGCCGTGCGGCTTGCCCGGGGTGCTGCTCCGGCTGCTGCTGTGGAGACAGAAGACGGGCCGGGTGAGGGTCCGGGCCAGTTTGGGGGCGCCCCTGAGGAGACACCACCGTTTTGGGGGTGCCCCTGAAGCTAGCCTCCAAGCCCGCTGCCCTGGCATCTGAGCTGGAACATGCCGTTACCGTGACAACCTGGGCAGCTACAACACCCCGTCCGTCTCGCAGACTAACGCCGCGTCTGGCGGGCGGGGTCCCCAGAGCCGCGGTTTCCGCCAACAGCCCCTAGCGGCCGGGAATTTCCAGTGTGAAATAGCCGTCTTAGCGCTTTGCTCCAAATTAGCGTCTCTGAGACGGGGGGGTGTGGGGAGGGGGGGGAGGGATGTGTGGGGAGGGGGAAGTTGGCGGCAGATAGCCTGGCTCTGTCCGCCTCGCGTGTGGGCCGTCTCCCCCAGAGATGGCGGCCAGCGTCTCACGCGCTAAACCCCAAAAGCTAATTTGCGCTAACGTCTTTCCCAGCTGTCCCGTTATTATTCACAGTCAACAGCAGCCATTCGGGCTGGGGGGGGGGGGGGGGGGGGGGCGTTCGCTAAACGAGCGCGTTTGCGCGCGAGAGATGGAAATTTTACACAGAGCGGGGAAATCCCAGGGAGGAAGTTCATGCAGAATGTTTTAAGATGACGGCACCAGCGCGGGGCTCAGTTGTACATGCGGCATACGAGCCTCTGTGACTGGAGGAAACAAACGCAAACAGACGAAAAAACTGAAAGTTAATCAATTGAAGACGCTTGTTTCTCAGTTGGTGCGGAGAAACAGTTACGTCGCTCGGCAACAGAACGTCAACAAAATGCAAATGTAGATTCCCCCCGCCCCTATAGGCAATGCAGCGCTACGTGGAATGAACAATGCTTAGCGATGAAACCTTACACGCGTAACACATGATTAAAGGCTTGTGGGATATAGCTGTGGATACATTGGGAGCCTTCACTGACCTGACTGCCAACAGGTAATTCAGCACAAACTACACTGTATGCCTGTGCCACTGTATACTTTTGTACATAGCAGCAGTAGCATAGCTAGTACAAACTTCATGCTTAGGAGATAACCCTCACAATAGGAGTTCACATGTACAGCTAACTGGCCTAGTAAAGCTATGCTTCCACAGGGAGGCTGAGTGTGGATGGGCAGCAGGGCAGTACTCACCTTATGCAGTTGAGGCTGTGGTTGCTGCCGTACGAAGACAGGGGCCTGGGGAGGCAGCGGGACGGGGGGCGGAGCTGCCCAGGCTGGCTGTGATTGGCCGGGAGGGCGGGAGAGGGCGGGTGCGGGTGGGGGGTGGGGGTGGGAGGGGGTCGGGGGTGGGACGGGGGCTCCGGCTGCTGGGGCGGGGCTCGGGGCCGGGGCGGGGCCGCCTGGGGGGCCTCGGGGCCCAGCGGTCGGGGCGGGGCGGCGGGGGACCGCGACGGCGGGGCGGGTTCCGCTCGGGGCGCCCGGGCCGGGCTGGGGGGAGGGGGCGCGGTCGGGGGCGGGGCCTCCGGGGCCGGGTGCTTGGGCGGGCCGGACGCCGGCTGGGGCGGGTCCTTGGCGCTCTCCTTGCTCCGCTCCTGGCTGCGCTCTAGGCCCGACACTTTGGGGACGCCCAGGCCTCGTGCTTCTTGGCTGTCATTTGGGGCGAGCGCGTCAACGCTGAAATCTGGAACTGGGCGGGGGGCAGAAAAGAGAAGGAGGGGGCACGTTAGAACCACCAGGTGAGGCCACAGACACCTCTCACACCTGTTCAGCCACAGGCCAGGACTTACACACACAGCTCCAGTTTCACAGCTCTCGTATAAATGGAAGAAAATAAGCTCGACAGTGTCACTTTGCGGACATTTTGACACTTAATGCAGAAATGACTCAAATACAGCCGAGAGTCGGACTGAGAGGGTGACTGGTAATTGGGCTGGCTGACACGCTCATTTGCGGCAGCCCCCCCCCCTCCCTCCCGCTCGCAGGCAGCAGCGCGGAGCTGACAGGCAGCCCTTTGTGACATCACACAGGCCCCTCCCACTCCTCCGGGGGGGGACAGGGACGGCACACAGCATCTGGCTCATTTAACCTCTCCTCCCTCCCCAGGAGAGGGGGCCCCCCGCACCAACACCTGTGTGTGAGGTGTTGGACAACGACCCCCACCCCCCTCCTCCCAAACCCTCACCCACAGCCGCCATCTTAACCGTGGCAGGTTATGGCCACGGCGTTACTGCCCCGGTAGCGGGTCTGGGGGCCCAGTTGGCAGGATAAGTTCCTCTCAGCCGTTTTGGGACGGGGACCAGCTGACCCGGCTAAATCGGCGGCGGCGGCGGCGGCGACCTCGGCTTGGACGAGGACACCGAGCGGCGCGCCAGCTGCCATAACAACGTCTCCCAGAGCAACGACAGATCGAGGAGGGGGGGGGAAGAACAAAAAAAAAAACGTCCACGCAGATTTATCGTTGGGAGCGACCCAGCTGAGGACTTGGCACTAAACGGCTCCAGATGAATTACGCGCGCTCGGCGGCTGCGGCGTTTACTGTAATCCCTTCGCCAATATTAGCGCTAACAGCTCTCCAGGCCGCTCACGCAGACGCGATAAAAGGACAGACGGACGTGACGGTGATCTAGCGCCCGGTGCTAACACAGTCTTCCGCTACGCGCTGCTTTAAAAAAATAAAAACGTTTAAAATTTTAAAAATTGTTTTAAAAAGGGGTTTAGCTTTTTTGTGTGCGCGTTAAGGCTCAGCAGCCCCCGCTAATACATGCAAGGGCGAGGTCCCTGAGCTGAGCGCGCGCGGTGAAGAGCCGAGGCTCATGGGAAATGACAGCGCATATAACCCGTAATTAACTGCGTTCTTCTCTCCCGAAGCCCGGCGGGCGCACACCGCTAAGCAGCTAAAGCTCCTCTGAGCGGGGCGGCTGATTGGTCCGATTCCCCCGGCGAGCGCCGCCTCCACGGTGAGAGCGCCTTCACGGCTTCCATTACGGATCGGTAAGCCCCGCCGTGGGGTGGGGGGGGTGGGGGTTCCTCCTGTGCCCTCCCCCGGGATGGGGGGGGGGGGGGGTCCACTGAGCTCCCAGCCGAAGACCGAACGCGGGACGACAAACTGGCCCCGCTTTTCAGGGCTTAAGTCCTCCGGCGGTAAGACGGCAGGCGCGCGTGATGCGATCATCGGGGGTCATGGCGACGGCGGAGGACTGGGATCAATGCCCCCACCCCCACCCCCCACCCCCTCTCTCCCGCGGGGCTGTCGCTCCATCAAACATCTGTTGTGCACGTCGCCTAACAATGAGCTCTCCGTCTCAGGCCTGCTGTCTCCGGGCCAGAGTGCGTCGCGCGTCGATGGCAAATCGATAGAGTTAAACCCTCCTTAGAAACGAGGCGTGTCGCTGCTTTTTTTCTTCTTCTGGAGATCAGTGGTGACCACGAGACACAGAGGAAAAACAGGAGAAAGATACATCAACGTCGCACGGTGAAACGCGTTCGTTGAAGTGGGAGGAACGTTCCGGTCTCAGAGACCGTGAGGGAACGCGCGGAGCGTTTAGGTTTGGGAAAATGAGACGGGTCGACTTTTCTTTCGGGCAGACAGAACATTGTGCCCAGTGCAGCCATTTTGTGACGCAACATCTGTCTGCTCTATAACTCTTCTGCCCAGCACGTTTTTCCCGCCTAAAGTCCAGGGGTTTCCACGACGACGCGCAGTCGTCCCACGGCAGACGCAAACAGGACGAATCCCCGCCGCGCGCAAACGCATCATTCCCTGACCCAGACTTCTTATGGAAGGCATCCAGGACGTAATAGACGGAAGAGGTTCTGGTTTCCCTCCTGCATTTCCTCAGCCCGGTCCCCAAGGTTGTTTCCTGAATGTGCTAACATGGGTAAAAAAATGAAGTCTATTCTTCCCGTAATGAAGACTCTGGGGCCCGCCAAATGCAGGAGATCTGTAATTCACTTCCCCCGAGAGTTAATTTGTCAGTCTTCTTGATCCCAGGAAACAAATATATGCAGCTCCCCTTCTGTTTAAAAGAAAGAGTCCTGCTGCTTTCATGCAAGATGGAGAAAGGGTGTTGAGAAGGGGGGGGGGGGGGAGACAGAAAAACAAGGCAGGAGGTGGACATTGTGTATATTAAAATGAAGTTACGGGCTTCGGGGACACTGCTGGAGAAAGGAGAGTTTTTCTGTGAAAGGGAGGGGATTTACAGGATCAGGTGCCTGAGAGGGGGGTCAGCGCGGGCCGTGTCTAAAGAAAACCAATTATAAACCCCCCGTGTGCGGGGACAACCCGGGGGGGAGTGAGAGAGAGAAGAGCCCATTATCCAGGGGTGATCCCGGGCTAAAGCTAACAGGGGTATTAGAATCTCAGAAGTGCCATTGTGGCAGAACGAGAGAGGAGAGCCACTGGAGCTCGGAGCGAGAGCTCTGGGGATGCATGCAGGTTAGCAACTATGCAGCGAGGGGCCCTGCTGGACCCGGCCAATCACAGCCGGACTCTGCTCTGCCTGGCCAATCACTGCCAGGCTCCGCTCCGCCGGCCAACTGCAGCCGGGCTCTGCCCCGCCAGCCAATTACAGCCAGGCTCTGCTCTACCGGCCAATCGCAGCTGGACTCTGCTCTGCCTGACCAATCACTGCCAGGCTCCGCTCCGCCGGCCAATCACAGCTGGACTCTGCTCTGTCTGACCAATCGCAGCCTGGCTCTGCTCTACCGGCCAATCGCAACCTGGCTCTGCTCTACCGGCCAATCGCAGCCTGGCTCTGCTCCGCTGGCCAATCACAGCCGGGCTCTGCTCTGTCAGCCAATCACAGCTCGGCTCTGCTCCACCGGCAATAAGAAGATTATTAATCCCATTTGGTACAAACTAAATGCTCTTAATGGAGCTTCTGCCATACACTCATAAAAAAGCACCAATTTCCTCACACAGAAACTCCATCGTCTTCAAAGGCAAACACAAAGTCAACTAGCTATGAAACAAAAGCATAAACTAAATTTCATAATTATCATGAGCTTGGTTATATCAGTATGCAGTAAACCAGGCATAATGAGTTCATACAATAACCATAATGAGGTAACACATTTGTGTAAGGAACCTAAGATGGCCCACTGTGTATTTTAAAATTTCCTGCAAATGTCGTATCACCTTGTGTTCAGTATATCTCCCTGTGTAGTTGTGAGGAACTGGATAATTGGAAAATTTACAGTGTCTGGAACAGAAGCATTGCTAAAAATAAAACAAAAAATAAAAAAGGAACAAACAATAACTGATTCTGAACACTGATCCTGGGGCTGTTATTCACACCACAGAAGAAACCCAGGCAAACACGCTCCCACCAACACACATGCTAAAGCACACACAATAGTGCACACGCTCGCACCGATACACATGCTAAAGCACACACAATAGTGCACACGCTCGCACCAACACACATGCTAATGCACACACAATAGTGCACACGCTCCCACCGACACACATGCTAAAGCACACACAATAGTGCACACGCTCCCACCGACACACATGCTAAAGCACACACAATAGTGCACACGCTCCCACCAACACACATGCTAAAGCACACACAATAGTGCACACGCTCCCACCGACACACATGCTAAAGCATAGCATATCTGCGTTTAAATCGCACAGATATGGTCCTTCAGTGAGGAAACAGGGACGGGTTTAGTGAATAATCACACTGAACCAAACAAGGGGGCATAAGGAAAGCAGCGAGCCTTCAGGTTCTCACACGCACGTGTTAATGCTAAATAAACCTAAAGGAGCCATTTTGGTGACAGCAGAGAGTCTTCTTGTGGCCTGGGGTTCTGAGGTCCGTTGGGGTGAAGGGGGGTGTGTACGGCTGAGATCCAAACGGAGCTCTTGGGGGTCATAAGCTCGCTCACGGCGGCCTTTTACCGCAAGATTCCGGAGCCCCCCCCCCCCACTCCACCCCCCCCCCCCCCCCCCCTTACGGCTCCGCCCGCAGAAGCCTTCCCCTCACCCTGGAGACAGGCCGACAGATTTATGGGGAGGAGACCTCCGGACGATCCCAAAACTCCGGCCTGTCTGAGGCCGGGGGGGGGGGCCCCGAAATAGCACCCAGACGTGCACCTCCATACCTCCTAAATTACCCTGGACAGGACAGCTCCGAACCGCGCCAGCGCTCACGGAGGCAGGGGGGTTAAGGCCAGCCCCCAAAACAAACGCGCGGGAAGGCGCCAGGGCCTGAAGAGACGGGCCAGACCAGTCCGGCCGTCCTCCTCTTTCTCCGTCCTCTCCGTTTGTCCTCCCCCCTGTTCTTATCCTCCCCCGAGCGCCGCGCGCGGGGACGTCCGCTAACGCGAGCGGGAGCGAGAGGCCCCCCCCAGCCCGGCGGGACGACGCAGACGCCTCGGAGGGCGGGGCCGCCCCGCTCGCTTAGCGTCAAAACTCCCAGCATGCAGCGAGGGGGGGCTCCGACACCCCGGCTCGTCCTGACACATCGCGTTAGCCGCGGCCCCCGGACTCTGCCTGACGCTAAGCCTTCCTGATCGTGGCCCGCGCGTGTAGAAGGGGAGAGGTGTCACAGTAAATATCATCCCCCTCCGCCTCTCTGAATGTCATACAGGGGCCTGAGCAGCTTCTAATGTGCTGGGGGCACTGCAGAGACCAAGCACAACATGGCCGCCCGTAAAAATCCCCATTCATATTCCACCAACATAAACACAAGGACGTGTTCGTATCCAACACACTCACTGTGTTACCGCTTCTCTGTTACTGTCAACACATTGTGTGTCAGAGTTACTACTTTTGTGTTACGAATACACAATTTATGTGCTAAAAAAGGGAGATTTTTTTTTTTTTTTTACTACAGAATGTTTGAAAGTGTGCCATCCTTAACCACACGCGTAAAAAAAATGACGTGTCGTTCTGAGAGTGTATCGAGTCACAGAAATGAAGATACGAAGGGGAACTGGAATTACGCAGCCCAGTGTTAACCCTTCAGAGAAATAGAGTTGCTGGTGGTGACCTTGCGCTGTTTGCCGACTTCCCCCTTTCCCACGGGTGAGGAATGCGCTGGCGGACCGTCTGGCACCTGTTGAAAGGCTGTTAGGAGCAGGTGGTGAGGTGAAACCTGCTTAGTAGCAAAGCAGCGGGGGCGGGAAGGGGGCGAGGCAAAGCCCAAAATGCCCTCGTCAGCAACCCCGGTGAAGCCTTCTGTGGGTGATGCAACAACACGGTAACATTTCTGGCGCCCCAGCTACGCTCCCCCGGCAACGCACCTGGCAAACGTGCGCTGCTGTGTCCACAAAAAAAAAAAAAGCCCCAAAAACAAACCGCATCCTGGACTGCTGATAACCGCGGCCACCGCCGCCTCCGATCTGGCAAAGCGGAATTCCACGTTTTCCGCGTGGCAGACTTCCTGGCGACCCGCTAAGGGGATTCCCCGCCCCCCTCCGCTTCAGCGAAAACCGCCATCGCCTCGTTCGCGTAGCGGGCCGCGCGTCCGGGTTTCCCAACGCCGCGGTCCCAGTGCGGGCTGCACGCGGGGCTGGGAGTCAGGAGGAGAGGCCTCGTCTTGTCCAGGCGTCGCCGTGAGATTTTCCCTCCTTTTTTCGGTTCCACCACCCGCCTCCCCGCAATTACACGCTCGCACAATGGCTGCGTTGTTTCAGAAACCATACAGGAACCTCACCCCCCCCCCCCAACTCCCCTGCTCCAACCCCAACTCCTTCTCCCCCCTTCTCCCCAGAAACGTACAAATAAATTCAGGAAGGGCCCGCTGTTTGTTCAAGTCAAATCAATTAAAATATACACGCAGTCAGACTCAGGCTTCGCCCTCCTGAAAGGCGTTCCGCTCTGCATGTGTCAGCCCCTGTAAACATTCATTATAATCAGAACTCGCTGCAGCGGGGGTCTGGAAACTCCTTTACCGTCGAATGTGCGTCAAACCCCAAAAAAAAGGGTTCCGGTAATTACTACATTCAAGCTACGCAGTCTTTTTTTTGGCAACAATGTTTAATATTACATTACATTACAGGCATTTAGCAGACGCTCTTATCCAGAGCGACATTGTATCCAATGATACAGCTGGATATACTCTGGAGCGATGCAGGTTAAGCACCTTTGCTCAAGGGTCCAACGGCAGTGCCCTACCGGGGAGTCGAACCTGCGACCTTTCGGTTACGAGACCAACACCTTAGCCATTATGCTACACTGCCACCCGTAACAGAAGGTCAAGTCGTGGATAAAACCATGATGACATGGAGCGCTCCCTTTTAGCCAGGAACGCATACATTCATTTTTTGCGAGAACGAAACTCGGGGGCCGCCATTTTAGTGAGATGCGTTTATATGAAACACAGCGTCTGTGCGCGGAGACCCCCGGGGCCGCCGTGCGCTGGCGCAGGCCCGTACGCGGCGGCGTCGCTCGGCCCGCCGGCCCGGGGCGCTGGAGTAACCCCTCCGCTGGGACCCGCGTTCAGCGAGCGCTCCTGCGTTCGGCTCGGCCTGCGCAGCTGAAGCCTGCCGAGTGCTCTGCGGAGAGACAAACAGCTTCTCTCTCCTGGTGTGTTGTTCCGGGAGGAGGAGCCTCTCCTGAGAGACGCCGCGCAGAGGGGGAGAAGATGAGGCTGTGTCTCCCGGGGTAATCCCGCTAGGCCTGTGGAACTGCAGCTCTCTATCCTCTCTCTCTCTCTATCACTCTCTCCCTCTCTGTCTCATTACCCCTCTGTTTCTCTCTCCATCACTCCCGAGTCCCTCCCTCTCTCTACCCTTCCCTCTGCCCCTCTATTACTACCTCTCTTTTTCTCTCCATCTCTCTCTCCCTCTATCACTACCTCCCTCTTTCTCTCTCATCCCACCCTCCATTTTTCTCTCTATCCCTCTCTCTATGCCTCTCTCTCTCTACAGCTCTCTGTCTACCCCTGCCTCCCTCTCTCTCTATCCCTCCCTTCCTCACACTCTCTCTTCATCTCTCTCTCTTTCTCTTTCTCTGTTTCTCCACTCTCTTTCTCTATCCCTCTCACTCTATCTCTCTCTCTCTCTGGGACAGACAGCAGGCCCCTGTGCTTGTATTAGTGGGAGGCTGATGAGGTCCCTTGGCGGGCGGTGTTGAGGGCCCCCCCGTGGCGGGCGGTGTTCAGGGGCCCCATGGCGAGGGTCCCCGCGGGGTCTCCTCCTCTCAGAAGCGGTGCTTTGGGGGTCCCGGGCGAATCGCTCAGAATCTCCCGTGAAGCCCCATGTCCTCCGGCAGAGCCCCCAGTGGGACTGGGGTGCTTAAAAGCGCTCCCCGCGGTCCTTACCCGCCCCCTGGGTGGGAATGGCATGCGCACCGCCGGTGCCACGGCAACCGGGAGTGGGCGGGGCCTTTGTCTCAGCGGGACCCGCCCCACTCCTGAGCTACTTTTGCGACTTTTGCCCCAGTAACCCATCTTAGCTACTGCCCCAAGGGCGGCAGTGAAGGATTTCATCATTTCTAATGAAGGTTACTTCGCTACACACCGCAACTTCATCTGACCAGCTGCTTCATTTGAAATTCTGTAACTCTTCAGACAAACGTCAAAGTCCTGCAGCTTACTGACAGCTAAGAAACTCATACTTTCACCAATATTCAGAACAAAATTCTTAATTCATATAATTGAACATGTTGGATTTCAACCAGTATCACTGAAAATTGTCAGGTCTGAAGGAAAAACCCTACTCCTAAAGAGCATATCAAATGCGCACTTGACTTTGGTCTGTAGAGCTCAGTCAAAAGCCCGACTGCAAATCCCATCGCAATTATCAGGAATCAGAGCAGGAGATTCCTTCAGCAGCGCGGCGGTGAAGGCAGAGCTCCTAAACGCTACACGTTAAACACGTTACACACGTTACACACGTTAAACACGTTACACGCGTGTTCCCAGCAGCGCGGCCGGCGAGCGGCATTGAAGGTCACCGGGTGAAGATCATGACGCCGGTCTTGCGGTTCCCCCCCCCCCCCCCCGTGAGAGCGCGCTCTGAAGCATGCGCTGGGCACATGGGCGTAATTCGGCCCGGGGCTCGCCGTGACTCTGGCGAACGCGCCCGTCCGCGCTCCCGCGTCGGCCGAACCCCCAAAAGCCCAGGGCGGGGGCGGGGGCGGGGGCGGGGTGTCTGTAACCCCACCCACCATTCCGCACCTCGCTCGGGGTGTTTATTTTCATTAGCCCCCCTGATGAATGCTAAACAGAAATATAAACCAGTGTGGGGGGGGTGGGGGGGTGGGGGGCTGAGACTGCTGTTCTGAAAACACTACCCCCCTGCTGGGGTAGCATGACGCCTAATAGTTTTCCTTTTTAGGTAAAAACAAAAATGGAAGAAAAAACGTCGCCCCCGTGCAAGCTTAACGGAGGAGCGAGCGAGCGGCAGGCACGCAGCGGCCCGCCGGGCGTCGTCTGGGACGCCTCGCCGTCAGATGGAGCGCTGGGAAGCTCGGGGAGGACCCCGGAGGACTTAAAAGCCGGAGCGACGGGCCCGCAGGTGGCCTCCAGCCCCGTTATCCCTGCTCAGAAGCCAGCGATCTCCCCCTAATTGCGACAATAAACACGGAGAACGTTTCTCTAAGCGGCTTCTTCTTCTTCTCTTTTACAGACGGCGTAGCTTCAGACGGCTCTGGGCTCGCTGCGCCAGGTCTGACGCGCGGCGAGGGCTTTGTAACCGTAGCGAGCGCAGCCGCGCGGAGAGCCGATAACGGCTCCGGTAATGAGCTACCATGCGGATTCTCAAAACGCTTCATTCTTTTCATCCCATCCCTTTTGAGTTGATTCTCTCCTCTCTCTCTCTTTCTTCTCCACTTGTTAATCACAGGAACTGCTGGAAAAGCTGGGGCTTAAATGTGCATGCACAGACATCTTAATGACACCATTATCCACCGCGCTCCGCTGGCTGCCGCTCCAGCCCGAGTCTGATGACTGGTAATGACTTCCTGCAGCATCTTGGCCAGGCCCCGCCTCCCCAGCCAAGGCCCTTACACCTCTTGGCTAGGCTCCGCCCAGCCTTTGAGTAGGCCCCGCCTACCCTTGACTAGGCCCTGTCCCCTTTGGCTCGACCCCACCTCCCCTTGGCTAGGCCCCACCCACCTTTGGCTAGGCCCCGCCTCCCCTTGACCAGGCCCTGCCCCCTTTGGCTAGGCCCCGCCTCCCCTTGACTAGGCCCTGCCCCCTTTGGCTAGACCCCGCCTCCCCTTGACTAGGCCCTGTCCCCTTTGGCTCGACCCCACCTCCCCTTGACTAGGCCCTGCCCCCTTTGGCTAGACCCCGCCTCCCCTTGACTAGGCCCTGCCCCCTTTGGCTAGACCCCGCCTCCCCTTGACTAGGCCCTGCCCCCTTTGGCTAGACCCCGCCTCCCCTTGACCAGGCCCCGCCTCCCCCTCACATCCCACCTGACGCAGCATCTAAACAGCAAACGCCGAGGCCTGAGAGAGGAGCCGCGAGCACCAGGGGGCTCTGGGCGTGTCACATGACCAACGCGCAGGGGGGCCAGAGGCGGGATTTTGGGGGCGTTCGCCGCGGCCTCTGACCGGCATTGCGGCCATGCCTGGGCTACCGGGGGGGACGGGGGTACATATCCTCCCCGCTGGCGAAGACAGTGTTCGCCCTTTGGAGAACAAATCTTTATATATCCCAGAGGGCCAGGGGACGGGCGGAGGGCTGAAACAGAAGAAGGCGATGACAGGGTGGCTGACGGGGGCCCTGGCACAGCTGCCCCGGCCCTGTCGGATCCCTGCAGGGGGCGCTGACAGGTACGGGGGCGGGGGGGCGGGGGGGGGGCAGGCTGGCATTGCAGCAGGGCTCTGCGTTCACATTTTTCCAGAGAGCACATGTGCCCCCAAGATGTGCCCCCAAGATGTGCCCCCAAGATGAAAAACTTAGGAGCCCAATAATGCAGCCCAATTAGTAGATGTGCTCCTAAAGTATTTTTCCAGCACATACACATTTTCAGGAGCAAATTCTCCTAAAATGGGAGCACAGCAGAGTCATGTACAGCGGCCCTACAAATGGGTAGCAGGTTCAGAATCCTGACTCAAGGAGACTCGACCTCCTGCACTAAAGCTGACCATTAACGCAGCGGAATGTAGCATTGCGCCAAGTGCGTCCAGAAACACCTTTAAAACCCAGTAAAAGATTAACGGGCCTCACTCGAGATGAGCAAAAGGCCGTTAAAACACAGGCCTTTTAAAAACTGCCCTTTACAAACCGCCGAAACTTGGATCAAAAACAAAGCAATAAAAAAAATGTAAAAACGGGAGGTGGGCAGCGGCGTCCAATGTCGGCACGGCGTTTGCCAAACCGCGAGGTCGGGGTTTTAAGAGGTCTTGCGCAAATGTGGCGTCACTCGACGCTCTGGAGAGAGAGAGAGAGAGAGAGAGAGAGAGAGAGAGAGAAAGAGTGAGTGAGAGACCGGGAGAGAGAGAGAGAGAGAGTGAGTGAGAGGGAAAGAGAGAGTGAGAGAGGGAGAGAGAGACACAGAGAGAGAGAGAGAGAGAGACAGAGAGAGGGAGAGAGAGACAGAGAGAGGGAGAGAGAGACAGAGAGAGGGAGAGAGAGAGAGAGAGAGAGGGAGAGAGTGAGAGAGGGAGAGAGGGAGAGAGAGAGAGAGAGAGTGAGAGAGAGACAGAGAGAGAGAGAGAGAGAGGGAGTGAGAGAGAGTGAGAGATAGAGGGAGGGAGAGAGAGAGGGAGAGAGAGAGAGAGAGAGTGAGAGAGAGACAGAGAGAGAGAGAGAGAGAGGGAGTGAGAGAGAGTGAGAGATAGAGGGAGGGAGAGAGAGAGGGAGAGAGAGAGAGGCGGTTGAAAGCTAATCTCGGGAGCTGTCAGTCTGGCGGCGGGATACGCGCTCCGGTGTCAGTCGCCGGTTCACCTTCCCCCAGCAGGTTCTGTCATTCATCAGCCCATTAATGCCGTACCCCCCCCCCCCCGCAGGCACGCCGAATTTAATGGCCTAATCCTTCCATTCTGACAAAGACCAGATTAGCTGGAGGTTAAATACTCGTGTTGCTTAAAATTTTGTCCTTGTCAGCGTGCCAGGGAGAGCTCTTCATCAGGGGGAGAGGAAGGGCTGTGGGGGGGGGGGGGAAATGAGCGTGAGTCGGGAAGTCTCTAAATAAGCCCCTGGAACTTCAGGTAATCTTTAGATCAGAAATATCGGTGCTGCGGTTTACTCTGGTAATCCTCCCGCATTCCTGTTGTCACAGTTGGCGGGTGATAGTCAATCAGGCTTTAAGCCCCGCCGGGGCGAGAGAGAGAGAGAGAGTATGACAGAGAGAGAGAGAGAGAGCAAGAGGGAGAAAGGGAGGCAGATAGAGAGAGGGACAGAGAGTATGACAGAGAGAGAGAGAGAGCGAGAGGGAGAAAGAGAGGCAGATAGAGAGAGGGAGTCAGAGAGAGAGAGAGAGAGAGAGAAGAGGACCTCTGTGACCAGCACGGGAAAGGAAAGCGACGCTTGCAGAAACGGTGTCCCACGATGCACTGCGGCTCGGCGTCCCCCGCCCCCCGCTCCCCGTAACGTGTCTGCGAAACAGCTGAAACAATATCGTAATCCCGGACTGAAACCCGAGCCCAGCCCAGAACCGGCACTGCGCCTCAGCGAGCAGAGACTGCCTTTCAGAAATATGACTGGCCTGTGCCCCCCCCCCTTCCCGCGCGCACCCCCGGGCTGAGAAAACAGCTGTGAATAGGGCCGTGGGAGGAGGGAGGATGGGGGGGGACGCTGGACACACAGAGGGCGTCCCGTTAGCTGTGGATTAGGCGGACTGAAAGTTTAAATCCCACAGAAACTGGCCCGGTCCCTCCTGTAGGACGCTGTACCAGCAGGACGCTCGCCGCTGAATCTGAGAACGGTCCGGAACACGCAGGGATGTCTGGCTGGTGCCGAACGCCGTTATTATTTCGCGCTGTTCAGTCTGCAACTATTCCAAATCCCTACCTTGCTTCAGAAAAGTTTCCAATGAGAAAAAAAGAGTATCCTTTCTAATAAACAACGCGCACTGCTAATTACTTTACAAATCTCAGTCCGCGTTCGCAGCCAGATGAGACGTGACAAATAACAACTCCTGACTAAAAACGTAAAAAAACACTGTAAGCGCACACACACACACACACACACACCCTACCTGTCAACTCCTCCACCTGCTACCGCACACGCTCGCTTTGTTCCCGCCGCACGCCAGAAGTCCACAGCTCTGAGGCAGCGACGGCGCTTCCTCCATCCAGCCCCAGCGGCTAACTCAGCGAGCCGTGGCGCGCGGTCCGGGGGGGTGGGGGGGTATCGGTCGATCGACGCGCGTCACTAACGGGGGAGCGGGCGGGTGTCCTGCGCGGCGGCTGCCTGCTCCTAGCCTCCTGACTGAGACGCGCGAGCCCCACGCCGGGGGCAGGGTCCTCCGCTAGCCGCGCCTAGCGGTGTCAGGTAACGCTCCCTAAACGAAAGCTTCCCGCAGCCTGGAGCTCTCTCTCTCTCTCTCTCTCTCTCTCTCTCTCTCTCTCTCTCTCTCTGTCTCTCTCTCTCTCTCTCTCTCTCCCTCTGTCTGTCTGTCTCTCACTCCTCCTTCTCTCCCTCGCTCCCTCCCTTCCCCCCCCCCCCCCCCCCCCCCACCCCACCCCCCCGGGAGGTGTGTGTAATTGACTCTGCAATCAGAAAGAGTGGCAGCTTGAGCTGACACATTGGTACAGTCTGATTTTAGCTCCTTGGGATCATTCTCAAAAAAAAGAGAAGTCTCGAGAGGCCTCGTTCTGTCCCGTTCCCCCCCGTCCCGTCCCGCCCTGTCTTCAGGGAGTTTAAAGGAAACTCTTCAGAGAAAAATGGCTTCAACGTGAACGATGAGAAAAAGGAAACAAAAGAGTCGTCCTAAAACGAGAGCTCTCTGCAGAGTGACGCGTGACCGCTCGGCGGTGGAGTGCCGTAGAGACCCTAAATCTGCCGCCCCTCTTTCATCGGCCCGCACCCGGAGTCACGCCAGCACGCGGCCACTTACGACATCACTTCCTCCTCCTTCGCCTTCTAATTACGGCGCGGCGCGTCTGACAACAGAAACCTGGAGAGCGGCGGCGGGGGCGGCGGCGGCGGCGTGGACGAGCTCGGGACCGACGGGGGAAACGGTGATGAAATTAGAGGGGAGGGATTTCGAGACAATGGGGCCGAGATAAACAAGAGATCTGAGTGAAATGACAGGGCGAGAGCTCGGCCCGTCTCAGATGAACACGGCTTGGCTGAGAGTTGGCGGTGGTGGCGGGGGGGGGGGGGGGGGGGGGCTGGGGTGGGGGAACGAGGGCCGGGGGGGGAGGTGGGGGGGGGGGCTGATTCTCTTTCATTACTCTGCGGTCAGGTTTCTGTCTGAGGGGATTAGCAGACATGAGTTGGAGCAGACTGGAGGCTGTTAATGTCTGAGGGACCCAGCGAGCCTCTGGGGCTCTCAGGAGCTAACCAGGGCCTCCTGTGTGTGTGGGGAGGGAGGGGAGGGAGGGGGGGGTGCTGAAATGGCGGTAAAACAATCCGCTGTGTGGAGGTCGTCAGGGAAACATGTGGGCTGGGCCCCTTTGCCCCCGCGCACCCCCCACACCCCCCCCCCCCCCGCGACCCGGGCAGCTCCTCCACTTAACAAGCAGGCCCCCTTAAACACAACACAGCAAATTAGAGAGGGGCTCGCCCCCGTTAGCACTGAGGGCCGGCTGAGTGATCGCTGGGGCTGGGGTACGGGCGGGGGGCCGGGATGGGGGGGGGGGGGGCAGGGGGGGGGTCCTCCCTGGGGCGGCCCACTGTTTGTTTGAACTGCGCCGAGAGAGAGAGAAAGAGAGAGAGAGGGAGAGAGAGAGTGAGAAAGAGAGAGGGAGAGAGAGAGAGAGAGAGAGTGAGAGAGAGAGAGAGAGAGAGAGAGAGCGAGAGAGAGAGAGGGAGAGAGAGAGAGAGAGAGAGAGAGAGAGAGAGAGAGAGAGAGAGCTCCTAAACGGTCAGCTGCCTCGCCGCTCTCTCAACAGAACCGGTCCGAGGCAACCCCACACCGCCCCCCCCCACCCCCGGGGCGGCGGCGGGACGGGGTCGGGTTTCGGCTGGAACAATGCGCCCACTGTGCTCTGTTTCCTGCTCCGGGGGCGGGGGGGGGGGGGGAGGAGGGGTGGTGGGAGGGCGTCAGCTCAAACATCCACGCTTCTGTCGGTGCGGGACAGGGGATTAATACATCAACCCCGGCCGTTTGGGATGCGCTCCGCTCGCCCCCCCCAGCCCCCCCCCCAGCCCCCCCCAGCCCCCCCCACCTCAGAGGCCCGGGCGCACTTAAAAGGCCTCAGACTGACTTCCACCCGCCCCGCTGCCCCCGAGGCTGTTTGCTTTCCTTACGCACTCGCCTGCCAGGGGGAGCTGAAAGGGGGCCTTCTAAAATGTCTGGTTTTACGTGTCACTGTTTGTACAAAATCTTATTCGTGACACGGAATACGCCAGACTTCAAAAACTCCGAATCGAATGAGCTCCCCGCTCCGAGCCGCCTAATCTTTAGCAGATGGCGGGGATCCCGCCGGGCCGGTGCGGGTTCAGATGGCTCGGGGAACCGCCGGGCGGGTTTCAAATCTTGAACCAATTTGCCCGACGACGGAAAAAAAAAAAAACAAAAAAAAAAAAAACGGAACATTTCACAGTTGATTAGCCCTTGTTTATACAAACGCTCCAGCGTGCTCTCGCTCTCTCTCTCTCTCCCATATACATAACCAGCTCCCATTATCCACCGCCTCCTCTGGGCCTTATCCTCAGATGTCCTTGCGCGACCGGGCACGGCCAGCAGGGGGCGGTGTGACACCAGGCGAACGAAAAAAAACGAGGCCCTTTCTGCCCTCCGAGCCGAGATCCCCGTCCTGTACGGTTCGCTCCGCTCGGCCCCGAAGCTCGAGGCTTACGTTCCGCGCGTCTCGAGCCGGAGAAATCGGACTCGCCCGTCCGAGCGGTCGCTTCAATTACTTAAGCAAGCAATATTCCAAGGTCAGGCGGTCAGGCCGCCGGGGATTTGGAATGGCTTATTGAAAATACATTTATTTATGTGTCTTACCTTCGGAGAGCAGGGGGCCTTGGCAGCTCCTGCTGGGGTCCTGCTCCGGATCAGGAAAAGGGGTGACTCTAATCTCCCCCTCAGGGTCGAAGGGTGTTTATTTTGGTGTTGCATATTTACAAGAAAGTGCTGGTAGAGAAAGCCTAACCCCCCCCAGCTCCTGGGGGAGCGGTAAGCCATTGTTTAATCAGTCCGGGCTTGTTTAGAAAACCAGCCAGCTCACCAGCTGCATTTCACTGCTTTTTTTTCCCCCTCTTTCTTGGTTCTGTCATCTGAAAGTTCAATGTTTACGCTTTGAGGAGCTGGAATAAGTAACCCTCTGGGAACGGGGCTGCGGAAAGGGGGGAAGGGGTTTTGGATGGATCCCACCCAAGCTCTCCACATGCTTTTCTACCAGCAGGCCTGGATCATGCCACCTCTCCTTCTCTTACGCCCCCCCCGCCCCCCCCGGTCCCCCCCCCCGGTCCATTAGGGCCGCTGTGCTTCCTCACGCGCTCCCTCCGCGGCGCTCTCAGGTTACCCGCCTGTCAGTCAATATCTGAACGGCCTCTTCAGCGGGCAGGAGCCCCGGCTCCAGTCCCGTATCTCCGCTAACCCGCCACCGCCCCCCTGCCCGCCCCCCCGGCTCCCTCGGCCCACCCCGCGGTCCCGCGGCTCTCTCTACCCGCGCTTTTACGCCGCTCGTTTCGGGGGTTATCTCAATACCGCCGTCGTTAAAAAGCAATTTCCAACAGGAAACCGTTTCCGTCTGGAGGAAATCCTGCCGTCAAAATAAAAGTCCCCCCCCCCCCGCCCAAATGGCGCGGCTCTTCAATTATCGCCAACTACGCCAGAGGCTCTTAATCTCACTCCAAACACGCCTAAATGCCGTGAGGCCCCTCTTTAAGGCTCCAATTACCCAGAATCCCTGATCAATGATTCAACCAACGGCCCAATTCCAAGCTTCAATCAACAGCCCAAATCCAAGCTATTGCCAGGAGGACGAGAATGTTTCCAGAACAGCGTCCAGCATGTCTGTCGCCACTGAGTCAATTCAGACTGACGGCTGCATGACATGCACCACAGACAGAACTCGCTCTTTTACACTAATGCCTTGTACAAAAACAAAAACATAGTTGTATATGTTTAACCACGGTAAAGATGAAGCAGTGTGCAGTACCCTACTGTAGAGAAGCTGTGTGCATATTCCACTTTCCACCATCACTATGGTCCTTTCAGCGCTTACCTAATGAGATCTGGGGGGGGGGGGGTAACAGCACAGGCAGGTAACCCTGTCCGTCTGAGCCCAGATTTTAGAAAGGGGAGATTTCACCCCGGCCCTGGACCGTAAACAAACACGCACACGCACGCACGCACACACGCACACCACGTACATGCACACACTCGCTCACAAGCACACGTACACACACACACTCACACGCACTCTCTCGCACACCCACACACGCTCACGCACGTAGACATACATACACACATGCACACACTTACTAACTCTCACACACATGCACACACTTACTAACTCTCACACACATGCGCACACTTACTAACTCTCACACACATGCACACACTAACTCTCACACACATGCACACACTTACTAACTCTCACACATGCACACACTTACTAACTCTCACACAAGCACACAGACACACAAACAGACACTACCCAATCACTACCCAATCACTACCCAGCGCCTCCTTCGGTGGCCTTGGTAACGGCCGTGTGGCTGGGGTTTGTTTTGTCCAATTATTGGGCTGTCAGTCAGAGGGCGGTGCGGCGGGCGGGACCGCTGAGGTGTGTCTGGCCCGGTGCCGGAGACGGGCCCTAACGAGCCCCCGCGGTCACCGCCGGCCTGTCAGTCAGGCGCGGGGAGCGCTCCCGTCCCGCTAACGGGGCGCCGCCGAAAAAACCACCGGGGCTACGGGCCGGTGTGTGTGTGTGTGTGTGTGTGTGTGTGTGTGAGTGTGTGTGTGTGTGTGTGTGTGTGTGAGTGTGTGTGTGTGTGTGTGTGTGTGTGTGTGTGTGTGAGTGTGTGTGTGTGTGTGTGTGTGAGTGTGTGTGTGTGTGTGTGTGTGAGTGTGTGTGTGTGTGTGAGTGTGTGTGAGTGTGTGTGTGTGTGTGTGTGTGTGTGTGAGTGTGTGAGTGTGTGTGTGAGTGTGTGTGTGTGTGTGTGAGTGAGCGTGTGTGTGTGAGTGTGTGTGTGTGTGTGTGAGTGTGTGAGTGAGCGGGTGTGTGTGTGTGTGTGGTGTGTGTGTGTGTGTGTGTGAGTGTGTGTGTGTGTGTGTGAGTGAGCGTGTGTGTGTGAGTGTGTGTGTGTGTGTGTGAGTGTGTGAGTGAGCGGGTGTGTGTGTGTGTGTGGTGTGTGTGTGTGTGTGTGTGAGTGTGTGTGTGTGTGAGTGTGTGTGTGGTGTGTGTGTGTGTGTGTGTGAGTGTGTGTGTGGTGTGTGTGTGTGTGTGTGTGAGTGTGTGTGTGGTGTGTGTGTGGTGTGTGTGGAGGGGAGCAGGGGAAGGGGAGCAGTCTCTCTGTCTCTCTGTCTCTCTCTCTCTCCCTCTCTCTCTCTCTCTCTCTCTCTCTGAGACAGTCACACGGCAGCAGCAGCTCTCAGCAGCCCGGCGTGGCGGCGGATCATCAGCCGGATCACCGGGGGGGGGGCTAATTGATGTTGGGGCCCCAGACGGCTGCGGGGGGGGGGGGGCTCTCGTTATTCCGCCGAGTGACAGCCCTGCGTCGCCGAGTGGCGGGGGGCTGTCAATCACGCGCGGGTGAGTGGCAGGCGAACCGCCAGCGCCGACTCCAAAAACACGACTCCGGCCTCGCCTCGCCGTACAGGAAACGCGCTCCTCGCGCTTCCTGTCCGTCCCGCTCACGATCAAACCCTCAGTTCCCTCACCATGCAACCAGCGCCCGCGAGCTCAGGAATCTGCTCACGGTCACATTAAACAGCCCCAAAGAAGCTCACTGCCGGGAAACAAATGTTTTGGAAAGGCGATCGATACTGACTATACGCAAGAAAAATCTCCAGGAAAGGACTAAAAGAAGAAAAAATAACGCAGAACTCGAATTACCGCGTTGTAAGTAGTTATTGCAACAGACGTAATAGCCCTTAAGTGTTTACAGACTTCTCTGCTCAGTACGCAAAACAGATTCTGTCAGCTTCGGCGAAGCCCTATTTATAGAACGTGACAACATTTTACGAAGCGCTCGCAGGAACCAAACGTCTCTTCGCGACAAAGTTAGCATCTCGAGACCCGGCCTTGCTTCTTCGGTTTAAATAAATTTCGCCAACCCCCCTTATCTGTTCGAATACCCCCTTGTATAACGCCATGGTTGTTACAAGCGTAGGTTTGGCTGGACGCAGGCTGAGCTTTAAGCGCTGCTATCCGCGCTAGCGTGGAGGGGAAGGCCTGTTATCTCGCAGCTGGTGCGGCTGACTGGGAGATCGCGGAGCGGGGGGGGGGGGGGGGGGGGGGAGAGAGAGCGGACGGCCAAGGCCCCATCCGCCGCGCTTAATCCCCAGCGCGTCCGAGAGAAACCGCCAAGGCTCTCTCTCGAAAGCTGCGCAGGAACGAGGAGGATAAAAGCTCCCGCTTTATCTCTCCAGCAAACGTTTCTCTTTTTTTTCTCGGTTTTGTTTTGTTTGGAGAGCGAGGTTCAATTTGGGAGACGGGATCCAGGCGGTCCTGGATTTAGCGCGGTACGGGCGATATCTGGGCGTCTGCACGACCCCCGCCAGCCCTGCTCGTAGTAACAAAAAAAAGACCGCACTGTGAAGTACGGGTTTACTTTTCTGCGCGGTCATCTCTCAAACCCTGGGCTTTGATTAGGAACCCGTGGTCCTCCTGCGACTCCACTCTGTACGTATCAGAGAGGAATAAGAGGACACCAGCGCCAAATGGACTCCCGTTTAAAAAATAAAAAAACAGGCCAAAGACTGAAAACCCCAAAGGGGACCTAGCCCAGTTGGCAACATTAAAAAAAACGCATTCCTGCTTCACATCTCACTTAAACCAGGACTTCTCCAAGAAGAAACGGAGGTCTGTATCGCTAACTGCATCCCGGCAGACCGGCCTGGTAGGGGAGCCGGTCCGTGTGGGTGGCAGACTCCGCCTGCGTGTTCCTGCCCTAAATCACCCGGCCGAAAGCCCTCGATTTGTTAACCTCTGTCCGCCGGAGTCAGAGATGAGGCACCCCTGGCACGGCCCCCCCCCCCCTCGCAGCTGTGAAATACTGCCTCTCGCCTCCACTGGCCACACAGCCCTCCCTCCCTCCCTCCCTCCCTCCCCACCTCCCGCGCTTCTTCCACGGAAACAAAATGGCCGCCTCGGCCAGCTCAATCACCGCGGCTGGAGGGGGCGTGTTGAAGCCGAAGGTTTTCGGTGACGGCGGCGGGGTTGTGTGGTCTGGGGCTGTGACCCCTGCTAATCCCGGGGGGTCAGGGGAGAGCAGGGGAAGGCTTTTGGGAGTAACCTTCGCTCCTTCAGGGAGAAGCGTGCTCAGCCTGTTTCCACTGGCCACCGCCCTCTACTCAGCGCAAAGGCTGCTCATTAACGGTTCAGTAATTCTGCAACAATAATCTGGTTAAGGTCTTTAGAGACCACCAATTTTCCTAAACAAACAGCAATCAAGGTATATTAAAAAAAAAAGATAATAATAAAAGGAGGCCATGGACTGTGCTGTGACCTTAAAACGATCTGAGCGCAACTTTTTCAAATTCGCTGTGAGGATTAGATTGAGCACCCCCCCCCCACCCACCCGCCCCCCTCCCTCGTTTCCTGAATCCGAGGACAGACGCCGCTCCCATGCCTAATTGCCATCGAGAAGCTAATGCACTCACGGGCCATTGTGTGTTCCCAAAGAGCTCTTGAAAACAATCTGGGGGCTCTTCATCGCGCTATCTGCCGAAAGTTCACAACAGCCCCCCCACCTCCACCCCGTCCCCCCGCCCCCCCCCCCCCCCCCCCCCCTCCCCTCCCCTCCCTTTTAAACAATGTCACCCACTGCCGCTGCAAATTGCACCTTTCGCAGAGTGCGTTACTCAATCTGCCCACGATGGGTGCGCTTGGAGGGGGGGGGGGGGGGGCGGGGGTGTCTCACTACCGCTGGGTGCACTTCAGCCTGCGTCACCCACCGGAATATAGCCCTCTCGGGAATTCTCCCCCCCCCCCCTTCTTTTTCACATGCAATCGCCGCTATCTAATCGCCATGTAAGTAGTCTACTTCAACAGGAGGCATGTAGTAAAAAATTAAAAAAAACAGAAAACATCTGCGAGCTTGTTTCTGTGTTGTGCACGTTTTGGCTACGTGGAACGCAGGAGATTGGAAAAGCGTCTGAGAATCCGGCTGAAATTTTCCACCGTTACACTGCTCCCATCGTGCTTTTATTGCTCTCGAGTAGCGCTGGGATCGTCTTAAGACGCTTTAACAAATAAACGAGGATGCTTTTCAAATAAATGCATCTCTGATACACTTAAGACTCCCTGTCACTGAAGATGCATGGCTATTTTAGTGGATGACATCATCGCAGAGAGAGAGAGAGAGAGAGAGAGCTGGTGAAAGATGGTGCTTGGGGAATGGCTATATCATCATTTGATAGCTATTAGTGAAGCCGGGCCATCTGTTGACAATGAACTGTTGCCATTACTGGGGCCAGTGCACTGCAGCCCTGCAGCCAGGACGACTCCCTCTAAAACAGCCTCTTATCTTATCTATGCCGCCACATTCACCTTCCTGTTTTAGATGAAATAAATTGAATCAGCCCACGGACGATAACAAGCTCTCCGCCAACACGCACTGATTGCCCCCGTTAATTGATGTTTGTTGAACTTTCTCCATTTCGTCGAGCGATTAGGTTTAAAAAAAAAAAAAAAAAAGAAGAAGGAAAAAAAAAACAAAAAACTCACGGTTGACATCTGTGGGCACTTCGACAGAGCCAGCAATTACCGTTAACGTTTAATAATTCTAAGTTAATTGGAGCGGTAACTGAGCGAATTGGATCCAGACAGAGTGAAAGCAAGGCCGTGTGAAATGAACACAACACACAATTATGCACAGCGTCTATTACTGAGCGCTCCAGGCCTGGGTGACACACGAGAGGGGAGGTGGGGGGGGGGGGGGGGGGGGGGCGGTGAGAAAGGGAGAGAGAGAGAGAGAGAGAGAGGAAGAAACAAATCACTGCTAAAGAAAAAAGAAGAAGAAAAAGAAAACCCCAAAGTGGTCGGATTTCTTTGCAAACAAGATGGAGGCGGTTAGCAATCAGTCAACTCGCTACAACAATAAGTACTGTAATGACAGTAATTACTATGTAGGGCTCCTCTGCAGCAGCCGAATCAGGTGTACTGGCGAAGAGCCACAGCGCACACCAGAAAGCCAGAATAAAGGCCAATAGAATATATGCTTCTCATCAGCAAACCCAGCAACAGTAAAATCGCAATAAATAAATAAATAAATAAATAAAATGCAATACGCATTTCCAAAATATTGATATTAATAAACTGAAGCCAAAAGGCAAGCAGAAGTGGTCTCTTTTACACAGCGCATGTTGCGGAAATAAATTACTGTAAAGATTAGATTAACTGCGGTCAGATTTAAAGAAGCATAAAATGGGCTGAGATGGAATCCAGAATCTCTGGACAGAGATTGGCTTGCAGTCTGCAGAGAACTGAGTTTATGTTAAAATTATAAAAGGACATAAGATATGCTAAATGCTACAATGTGAGGCAGATGACGAAGGACTCATTTTTACGATAGATGAAAAATTATTCATTAATGAGGAACGTTCGTTTTTATCTCTAAAGTAGCTCACGTTTAATAAAACACACCCAGTTAACACAGAATTAAGTGCGTCACATTATGCATTGTACGTGACTATTTTCTATGAAATATGTATCTTTTTCCCCTCCTCCTATAAGTAGAATAATTTCTTTGACGTACGTGATTAAGGATAATCTCATTTAATATTTACACTTCATCTTTCTTTAAAAAAAAAAAACTTTTCTATAAAAATACTCTTAAATCTTTCAAACGTAAACCCGAGAACTCGCGTTAGTCTTTCTCCACCAGCCCATATTAGCAGCTGTGATACATTTTTTCCCTCCACTTGGAAGCCGGAGTCAAAGTCCCCGTTTTTTGGCAGTTGCTTGACCTTTCCTTTCCCCCCCTCGCCGTGACATTTGCCTTACAGGCCGAGCTGAATGAAACGCCCCAATAAACATTTCGTGTGTACCAACACAAAAATACCCAGAGCACAAAACAAATGTGTAAACCCCTCCACCTGGCTCGCGGCAAATATTGACATTTATCTTCACACAACCCGACCTCCTTTCAAGTTGTTTTTTCCCGAGGAGAAAAACCAGAGCAGTAATCCCTTTTAACAAAACTACCCCTGTACTTTCTCCTGTGGCACAAAGCACCCCCCCCCCCCCCCCACCACCCCCCCAATATAAATACCAATGGGACAAGTTCTGTGCACCTGGATTTAGGCCGAATCTCCGACAAGCTATTCGGGTCACCCATGCTAATTAGCATAAGGCAGAAAGAAGGGATCTTGGAGGAGGAAAAAAGAAAGGAAGACATTTAAATGGAAATAGAGGGCAAAGGAGTAACCCTCCATCGACCAAGGAAAAGCTTATTTGTGTACTGTTTCCCAAGCAGGGCTTTTCATATATAAAAAGGAGTCCTGTGTTGATTTAGGCCGCACAAAGGAGGCTTAATCCTTTCAAGGGAACTAAATCACCACAAAAAAAGTGTTCCCTGAAGAAAGGCTTTCTGTCAAGCACAGCTATTCAGCGCCCGATGGACGCCACAAATCAAACTCTGTAAGTAAACAAAGATGAGAATGTGGGAAATGTGTTTGAGCCCCGCCACCCCCCCCTAGAAGAGAGGCACAGGGCCTTGTCTGCATCAATCAGGCCCCTGGGTTCTCACCCCCGCGAGGACCTTCACCCTAGAAACCGACCATTACCCAGGAATGCCGATTCACCGAGATGGCCTCCATTATTCGGTCCCGGGCGCAAAAAAAAAAAGATGAGAACGCTCAAATTCCAAGGCTTTTAACACCAAATTAGTGACATAACAATGCAGTCACATGTGGCGTAGGCCAACGGCTCATAAACAGATGTCCCGGCCCTTGCTCCTTCCAACCGAATTATTTCGGCCGCCTCGTATTCTGTCCGTGTTAACACACCCCATATAAAGACATCTGCAGAAAGCGTATGTCGCAAGCCGGAATCAGATAGCCTACTCAAATGAACACTGTACTTTATTTTTATTGCTGTATTATTACTCAGACATATTTTTAAAGCCGTTTCCTTTTGTTTGCACTTACCACAACATTCCTGTTTAAGCATTTCACGCCGCATCAAATTCAGTTCACACGTGAATGTAGCTAACGTGCATTTATCATCCACAGAATTACACCCGATACTGTTCCACTTAATAGAGCAAAAAGAAATGGATTTTCAGTCCTGTGCAGAGTGAATGAACACAGATTGATATTTCACACATGTGCAACACTCCCTAATGAAAGCAGAAACGCGGTAACACGTCGTTGCTTCGCGGCGCCGGCAATTTCATACAAAAAAGAACGCTTTCTCGCAGTCTGAACCAAAGAGCTCCGTGACGGCGCACATAAAAATCTCACATCCAACACAAAAACAAAAACTGCTAACAACCGGGACTTTCCAGCGTTGTTCTTCTTTACGAGGAGCGACTGGGAGAAAACGGGGCTTTTTACAAACCTGAAATTGTATATTTATTTTTGCTTTTTAAGACACGCGATCTCATACCCAACACAGCTTATTTGAATGTAAAATGTTTCATACCTTTATTAGTAACAGTGCTGAAGAGCTTCTCTGAGTTGGCATCGGAACCCTGAAACACAGAAATAAACGTCAGTTTCCTCCCTTCTCCATCAAGTATTTTCATCTTCAAAGGCACACCAACCTTGCTGAGAGGATAAAAGCAAAGCAAGGCTCTTTCCACTACCTGCCACTTGATGGCACTGTTGAACCATACAAAATTAATAATTCCTGCCTTGAATCCTGTAAAACATATTAGCATGCTACTTTACAGTACTAACATTTGTTACAAAATTGAACACGGTGTTTGCATAATGAAATCCTTCTTTAGTGACAACACAGTGGTAAAGACACACTAGCCAATTTAAGTAAAAACTAAGAATCTTAACATAACAAACAACCTTTATCATAAAATGACTTTAGTGTAGCTATGCTGGTGTGGAACGGTTCAAAACTGAGCATATGTTAAAATAAAAAATACTCCATTACCATCATTGCGGCAACATACTTCCAGTATATTTTCTTAGGAAGATAACGCTAAATTCTATTTTGGTAATATCGAGTTGTACAACAGTTGAGCGCTTATTGTTCAGAATACTAGTGCCTAGTATGAACAGAAATCATCAACAGAACTCATCTTAAGGCCAGTGGACATGCTCAAACATTATTACTTTCATTTCACACCTTCGGCAAATAGCAGCAATACAACACTTTAATCAAACTGAGAAATGCGTTCTCAACACGGGAAGTGCTCTTCCCAGGGCTTCAGTTTAAACAATCATCCATATTATTGCGGTACAAAGGTCATAATCATTTCAGCTAGCCGTGTGCCCACTCAACACATTTGCCGATGCCCGAAAAGCGATTTATTTTCCTCACCAGTAGCTGCAAAACTTTACCTGGTTTAAGAAAAGGCAACACATCCTATAACCAACCTATTCTGGATGAGCTTTCCCTGGCTGAACAAAACGGTATAAAAGGAAATACAGACAAATGTACAAATAATAGCGTGTGACTTAATACATCCTGAAGCATTACCAAAAATGTAGGGATTCAAGAAGGATGAGAATACATAGGTAGAAAAATACCATTTCAAATCTAGAAGCAAACACAGTCCCCTTTTTGAAATATCTAAAGAAAAATAATAACACAAAAACGGGAGACTGTTTCTATTGTGCTGAAGATGGGGGAAGAGATGAAGGTGTTGGCACTGCTGCACTGCAAAAGTGAGTAATTTGGAAAGCGCCCTAACGCAGAAGCATGAGGAAATGGACTGGCATACCTCTGATGTGGCCGCGCTGGCACGGAGGAAAAACAACAAGGCAAGAAAACCGCTTTCAGCTTCTGCAAATATGGCCTGGCTTCACATTCTGGTCGTCAAACAATGTAATCCACAGACAGGCGGTGAATTCCACTCCGTTTAAATTGATGACAACCATGCGAGGAGCAGGCTTTCCAGGAGGATCCGACAGAGACGGAGACGGGAGGGAGGGGGGAGCGCGAGGCTAATGTGCGGCTCGGACAAAGACAGCCATGTGTCGCGCCAGCAACCGCGGCAACAGCGCGGATAAGTCGCGGGATCCTTTCCAGCACACACGCACGCACATACAACCACACACTCCCGTCTCGCGGGAGCCCAAGGATTGAAATTGATCGATTTCACAATGATTTATCTTTCTCGCAGAATAAACGCTTTGCTTTTCAAAAGCCGCCCGCTCTCTCTGCTTCGCTCCACCGACACAGATCCTCGCGCACGGGGACGTCAGAAAGCCTCGGGTTCTGCAGCCCGTCTGGAACCAAATAAGCGCTCTCCCTTTCGCAGACGCGAAGCAGCACGCAATTCAATAAGCGGCAGAAACCATCCATGCAAGGCAAAAGCTCTGCTTCTCTCCCTCGTGCTTCTCACCACAGCCTGTGTTTCTACGGTCCTGAAATCCAACAGGGTGAACAATGTCTCCTGCAGCCGGAATCGAGGACAAAATCAAAAAAATAAAAATGAAGTAAAACCCAGAAATGTTTTTGCTCCTGTTTTCTCTCGAAGCGGGTTAGCGTCTGGTGGCTGCTCGCACATCCCTGGCCAGTCGCACTTGTGCCTTTTTTCCTCGGCTCCGCGCTCAACAGAAACACTCATTCATTGAGCCATTCATTTCTGAGGTCCTCCCCGCTGCAGGCCCCGCCCACTTCCTGATTCTACCTGACTTCACCCACCCCCTTGCCCGCTGCCTCAAATACACACCCACACACAGTCTCACACACACACAGGCACATGCACGCGCACACGCACAGTCGCTCGCACGCACACACACACACACACACAAAATCCCACTTCTGCCCCTTCTGAGTGACAGGGAAACATTCCCCAGACCTTTGGTGGGAATGCGTGCATGTGTGTGTGTGTGTGTGTGTGAGTGTGTGTGTCTGTAGGTGGGGGGGGGGGTGTGTGTGTGTGTACGTGAATGGGGCACAGATCGCACGGCTGGCAGGCGAGGCCCCGAGAGCGACTGAGGGAAGGAGGGAGGGAGGGAGGGAACCGAAAAAAAGTGGGCGGGACGGAGACTAGAATGATATCCTTTCACTCGCTGCGGAGGGCGATGATGTCAGCCGCTAATGAATTTCCCAGCAGGGCGCAGCTAAGCTAGCGCGCGCGGAGGGAAAACAAAAACCCTCTTTTACAAACAGCGTGCGCACCTCTCCGTAAATCAGCCCCCGCCTTTCCTGCTCGTCCCGCTCCGGCGCGTCGCCGCTCCCCCCCCCAGCCAGGGGGGGACGAGCAGCTCTCAATCACTGCTGCCTGCTCCAACGCCGACACGCCGTGACAGCTGACGCTTCGGCCCCCCCCCCCGGACCCGCGAGGGCTCCCCCCTCTGAAAGCCTCCGGAGTCTCACTTCGCCACACACTCAGGATTCAGTGTCTATGTCTAATTTGGGATTACCGCTAATGTAGCATAGCTTTGTGTGTGTGTGGGGGGGTGGGGGTGGGGGTTAGGGAGGCAGTAAATATTTGAAAATGAATCCCAGGGAAGCTGGATTTGGCAGGACGTTCCGAGCACACACCAGGCAAGTGGCTCTTAAAAAGAAAGAATTTAGGCCTACGCTCGGCCTCGCCAGGCGTTTTTCATTGACTTTTATTTTCCCAAAGAACCGCGCTATTAGGAAAAGCAAACACGGCCTAAAGGCACCCGTTCGTTTGTCAGCTGCATTAACGAAAGCCGTCACTGCAAGTCATCAGCCCGTGGCCACAATGTATTACATCCCACAACATAAACTTGACATCTTAGCACATCCTCAATTGTCTTGAGAAGTTGTGGACCAATGAAGGACTAGGACAGGCACTCTGTGAGTGTGATGCTAGCGTCTGTGTAAACCTCACGGAAAAACAAACACACCGATTCGCTGGCGGCCAGGCGATGAACTAGCCCGGCTGTGCAGGTAGATGAAACAAACAGCTTCTCAGAAGGGCTCAAAGGCCCCAGCTCTGATCCCGTCTGGCCGAGCTCTCGCTGCGGAAACCCCCAACCTAAACAATCTCACGGTCAGGCGTTCCTGGAAAATCCATTAATCGCACAAGAGCGCGGGCCCACGGCTCGGCTAATCAGCGCTAACCCCGCCGCAGGGAGGGGTCAGGAAATCAACGGCCATTCGCAGCGGACCTAACAAACACACCCCCTCCACCCCCCCCACCCACCCATAATCCGGTCAGTCCCCAGCACACCACAGCACTGAGACATGGCGGCTCACCTGAAGCAGCCGCTAATCTTCCCTCTGAACTCGGAGAGAAGGTTAGGCTGCGCCTCATAGTGCGGTAGCCCCCAAACTGCAGAGAGGGGCCCCCAGTTCTGTATACACTTCCTGTAGCCCCCAAACTGCAGAGAGGGGCCCCCAGTTCTGTATACACTTCCTGTAACCCCCAAACTGCAGAGAGGGGCCCCAGTTCTGTATACACTTCCTGTAACCCCCAAACTGCAGAGAGGGGCCCCCAGTTCTGTATATACTTCCTGTTACCCCCAAACCGCAGAGAGGGGTCCCCAGTTCTGTATACACTTCCTGTAACCCCCAAACCACAGAGAGGGGTCCCCAGTTCTGTATACAATTCCTGTTACCCCCAAACTGCAGAGAGGGGCCCCCAGTTCTGTATACACTTCCTGTAGCCCCCAAACTGCAGAGAGGGGCCAGTTCTGTATACACTTCCTGTAACCCCCAAACCACAGAGAGGGGCCAGTTCTGTATACACTTCCTGTAACCCCCAAACCACAGAGAGGGGCCAGTTCTGTATACACTTCCTGTAGCCCCCAAACTGCAGAGAGGGGCCCCCAGTTCTGTATACACTTCCTGTAACCCCCAAACTGCAGAGAGGGGCCCCAGTTCTGTATACACTTCCTGTAACCCCCAAACTGCAGAGAGGGGCCCCCAGTTCTGTATATACTTCCTGTTACCCCCAAACCGCAGAGAGGGGTCCCCAGTTCTGTATACACTTCCTGTAACCCCCAAACCACAGAGAGGGGTCCCCAGTTCTGTATACAATTCCTGTTACCCCCAAACTGCAGAGAGGGGCCCCCAGTTCTGTATACACTTCCTGTAGCCCCCAAACTGCAGAGAGGGGCCAGTTCTGTATACACTTCCTGTAACCCCCAAACCACAGAGAGGGGCCAGTTCTGTATACACTTCCTGTAACCCCCAAACCACAGAGAGGGGCCAGTTCTGTATACACTTCCTGTAACCCCCAAACCGCAGAGAGGGGCCCCAGTTCTGTATACACTTCCTGTAACCCCCAAACCACTGAGAGAGGCCCCCTGTTCTGTTCACACTCACATGCCTGCTATAAGCACTGCGAAAGCTCAACTACTCACCTGTGACAGCTCACCTGTGTAATGTCACCATGCTATGCTCTTAAAAACACCCCCGCCACCATGCTACGCTCTTAAAAACACTCCCACCAGGGGCAAAGGGCAGTGCCACCATGCTACACTGCTAAAAACACCCCCTGCCAAGGTGCTACACTCCTAAAAACACCCCCTGCCAAGGTGCTACACTCCTAAAAACACCCCCGCCAGGGGTGAAGGCCGGCGGCAGCCAAATTCCAACCCTAAGCCCGACTGGAGGAAATGACAGAAAGGCACAAGTCCCTGACCCATAAAAGACGGCAGGGGACTATACACCAGCTACGATGCATCACGCTGGCAGTTATCCTGTCCACTCCATCCCCCTTCACAGCAAACCTGTCGCTCCCAAAGGAGAACGTGTAGCGCCTGCCCAAATCAGGGAGTAGCAATCAGGAATGAGTTCAACGTTCATGGCCGCCATTTTGTTTTTGGTGCCAGTTTATGTGAAATCCTGTTGAAGGAGAATCACAAAGGGGGGGGGGGGTAGGGGGGCAGTTTCAGGAGAGGAAGTGGGCGCAGCGTTCCGCTCGTTAATCTCCCCCGGTCCTTCCAGTTCTCATCAAGGTTCGTCGTCGTCGTCTCCGAGCCCTTTCTGAAGCCCCGCCCAGTCGCCCGAGCGGCTCGCGTTCCTGTCCGTCATCGTGCTCCCTCCCATTAAACTCCCCGCGCTCGTCCGCCGCATCGCCCCTGTCAATCAAACGTCCGCTTGCACGTCAGCGCTCCGGTTCCCCATCTCACTTCCTGCATTCGCTCGCGCAAGATTAAAACACGCCGTCTGCCATTTTCTCTCCCGCTCGACAATTAACGCGGCGCTCCCGCACAACCGATAAAAATATCAGGGGTATCTGACCAAGGGCCTGAAAGGCGGCCGTCAGCATGGAAATCTGGCTGGTACTTCAGGCGCATCGACACAGATAATGGCAGCTTAATACACAGAAGAAAAAAAAAAATATATATTTTTAAAAAGAGGCGGCTAGAGCAGTGGTCTCCAACCCTCTGGTCCTGGAGAGCTACGGGGTCTGCTGGTTTTTGTTTTCACCTTAAAATCAGCACCCAATTGAGACCCAAGACACCAGGTGAGATGAGTTAACTGTGTAATCAACTGCTCTAATTGATTCATGAAGTGCAGAGTCACTGTGAAAACCAGCAGACCCTGTAGCTCTCCAGGACCAGAGGGTTGGAGACCACTGGGCTAGAGGCTTCACGTACGCTCTCTGCTCACAACCATAACACTCTTATTAAATGCTACGTTGTTACCAAATCATATAAATTATAGTGATATCTCACAACTTTTGTCTGTCTGACGGCTCTTCAGACTCGAACGGCATCTGTTTCCCAACAAAAAAAGTGTGATCTTAAAGGAATCTTCCACACACGCGTTATAAAATAGTATTCGCGAAACCGCAAAATGCGACGCACGTAAAACAGACACTCACAAAATCGTCAGCCGCGATCTTAAACGCTCACTTGTTAGATTAGACCAAAATCGGGAGGCTCGTGATTAATGCTAATCGCCACACAACCAGCAGCCCCAATATATCAGAGGAGATTTTATTATTTTTTAAAAATTCAAATGAAATGCAGACAGACTTAAAAACCACGTCAGGCTCAAGCCAGAGAGATAATATGAAGTGGCAGTCAAGTTGATACCGCCGCCTAGGAATGAAGAGGAAGCATCAAACGTCGTCCCCGGCGACGCTACGCGCGCTCGTAACCGCTGCCTGCGCCTGTGAGTCCCGTCTGTCGTCCGCCAGCCCCCCCTTTCACTGACATTTTGTCATCTTTTATCCCATTCTCACAGCCTTGATCCCCAAAACTTCAAAGCGCGCGGAAGCATTATTTCAACCGCGGCTCGGTTTTACAGCAACTCGCCCCCTCAGCAATGGCAGGAGACCGTCTGACTGACTTCCTCATTTAAAATATTAGGCTACTGGTAATTGTAGCATGAGTTGGCATTGGGGACACTCTAGATGTAATATGATCTAGATATAAGGCTGACACTCACGGTTATGTCTGGCTTCCGTCCTGTATTTCTAGGGCTTAGCGCTTAATTTCTTTCATTTTTTTTTTTTTTAAACTAGAATTTTTGAAACACAAGACACAAAAAGCAATATTTAATATTATATGACCGGATGAAAGGGACTTCAAACCGCAACATCTGAGCTTGTGCGCCGAAAAATCTCCACCGGACGCTCAGAATAACCTGGCAGTTCAGATTAGCACGGTATAAAACATGACCCCGCGACGCAACCGCGATTGAAGATGGAGGAAAAAAAAAAAAAAAGTTCCGGAAACAAAGGGGCCGGTGAAATCAGAGGTATCCACTTTCCCGCAGCGTTTGATCCACAAACAGAATTCCGGAGCAATCAGGCCGGGCCATCTGTTTGATTCTGTCCACGTCCTCCTCACCCCCGCCCCCCCCACCCCACCCCCTCCGCCTCTCGTGTTAGGTCTTCCGTGAGTAAACTCCGAGAAGGGCCGTCTCAGAGCTTCGGAAGTCTGGGAGGGAAGGATCTACGTGTCGGGGAGGAGTGTGTGTGTGGGTATGAGTGTGTGTGTGAGCGTGTGTGAGTGTGTGTGTGAGTATGTGTGTGTGTGTGAGTGTGCATGTGTGTGTGTGTGTGTGTATGTGAGTGTGCATGTGTGTGTGTGCATGTGGGTGTGTGTGGGTGTGTGCATGTGTGTGTGTGCATGTGGGTGTGCGTGGGTGTGTGAGCTTAATTTTTTGCAAGCATGGAGGTGTATGTACATTTGTGTGCACCTGTGTATGTATGAGTATTTGCACGAGTGTATCTGAACATTTGCCTGCATGCATGTAGTGCGTATGAGAGTATTGTGTGCGAGAGTGCGCATTTGTATATGTGTGTGGTGTGTGCGTATATGTGTGTGTGTGTGTGTGTGTGTGAAACAGAGAGAGAGAGAGAGAGAGAGAGAGTGAGAGAGAGAGGATATGTGCATATATGATGCAGTTCCAGGTTCTTTGCAGGCATTTCTGCCTCTGGGCTTTTGAAACCGGGCTACTGCTGCTGTTACTGATGACTGTACGCTCAACCCAGATACATACAGTAAGGCTACTGAAGCAGCTACTCCAAACACGCATTTAGCACCAGTGCAATCACAGCTTCATCACTGAGGGAGAAGCTGAAGTAGCATAAAAAACGAAACTAAACAAAATCCGTAACATATGGGAAGATACAAATCTAATTAATATATGATGAATACAGATGAATATATGAAATATTCCTAAAACAAAATCATTATTTAGAGAAGCCTGGGAATCCTAAATAAAAAAAAATTCATTAAAAAAAAAATAGGAATCAACAATGGTGTACTCATTTATCAGCATGTTGCTGTGTGTGTGTTAGTCAGTGTGTGAATGGGAAACTGAAGAGCCCGCCCCCGTTTTGGCTGTGCGCAGTGAAAGTGCTCCATGCCGAGTCATCACCCACAGCGGGGCAAGGGGTCTGGAGTGGATGACACTGCCGCCCATCATCGCCCATAACTACCACAGGAGGGGATACAGCGCAGGACAGCAGGGATAAAGGCATGCACATACACACACACACACACACACAGACACACACACACACACACGCGCGCGCACACGCTTACACACACACACACACACGCTTACGCGCACGCACGCACGCACGCACATAATAATCAGCCGCTATCTCCTGCTTCTCTGTCTCTTTTTATTGTTGGGGGGGGGGGTGTGAGGGGGGGGTTTGAGAATGTGTTTTTACACTCATTAAATTCAACCTTATCTCTCTAAGACCGCAATACACTGCAAATGACAACTGCGTATAATCTCTTTTTCCGACAAGCGAGTCTGACAGCACCTTTCTTTCCAATTTCTGAGACGCGTAGCCAGACATATATTAATCTGTCAGTCATCGCTGGGAGCAATAGGGAGGGGGGGGGGACTGAGGAGACGGAGGAAAAGGAGGAGAAACGATGGATCTGGCGAACGTGAAGGAGAAAAGACGAGAGAGAGAGAGAGAGAGAGACTGGGAGACTGAACCCCAGGGAACGGAGAGGTAACAAACAGCATCCACTTCCCCGTGTGTATTATATAAGCCATAAACCCCGGCGAAAGACAAGAGCGGTAAAGGGATTAGATGTCTCCCACTCCTCCGTGAGAGACAGGCCTTTGAATCTAAAACCTGTAAATATCAATTGCAAAAAGAGGCCATCTTTCTCGCATCTTTCACACTTGTTTAAGGCCACATTTATCACCCGGGAGAGAGAGAGAGAGAGAGAGGGAGGGAGAGGGGGAGAGGGAGGGAGAGAGGGAGAGAGAGAGAGAGAGAGAGAGAGAGAGGAAGGGAGAGGGAGAGAGAGAGACGAAGGGGGAGAGAGAGAGAGAGAGAGAGGGAGGGAGAGGGAGGGAGAGAGGGAGAGAGAGAGAGAGAGAGGGAGGGAGAGACGGAGGGAGGGAGAGAGAGAGAGAGAGGGAGAGAGAGAGAGGGAGAGAGAGAGAGAGAGAGGGAGGGAGAGAGAGAGAGAGAGGGAGAGATTTCACGCAGACGTCCGCCGGACGCGGAGGGAAGACGGGAGCGGGCGAGATGGAAGGCGACGCCTCTAACGGGCGCTCGGGGGAGAGATGATGAGATTCTGCAGCTTAATAAGCCTGCGAGCCGGGAGACAGGCGAGCGCGCGTCACGTGTCACTGCGCGGATCGTCCGGGCAACGCGTCCGGGCCGTGCTCAAAAAAACCCGCAGAGCAAGCGTTCTCCGGATAAATATCTCGTTCTTTCAAACCAGCTGAGACCGCCCAAATCGCCGCGCAGGTTTTGGACCGGGGCGAACCACGCGTCCAACGCCTCGCCTTCTCTCCGCGTCTCAGAGTCAGCGGCCCACGAGGGGCGGACGAACTTCCCGCGAGCTCCACGCTCCGCAGCCTCGGGAGTCACGGCTGCTTTGTCCTGATAATCAGACTAACGGCCCCCCCTTCAGGACCCCGCTCGGGAAACGCCGAGCAGAGGGGAACATCGATTTCGGCTCTTCCTCCTCGAACACTCCGGTCGCAGCCTTAATGTGTTTTTTACGTTTGTAAAAACTCCGAGGGCCCCCCTCTCGGGCCAAATTACAGGCATCGCGGCAGGGGGCGCGGCCCGCTTCACCGTTCCCTAATTTCGGGGGCTGTCAATCATCCCGAATTCAGCCGCCGGAAGGGCGCGTGAGGCGCCCCGTCAAAACATTTCACCGTGTGGTTTTTTTTAATTTTTTTTAAGAGACGCACGTCTTTCCCTCCCCTTTCGTTTCCACTTCATTTTGTACCCGGAGGGTAAATCATTGTGATCTGACGAAACGTAACAGGAACAGCCCCGAATACAGTCAGGCTTTCGGCTACTGTTGCTCCTGTCTGCTTGGAAACTACCAAAGCAGCAAATATAAACGGCGAAACGTTCTTACCGTACGCATATCAAACTGTCCACTGACCCTTCCCATAATGCCTGAGTTATGTTTACCAATGAGCCACAAGGAATGCCCGACAGCCAATCAATTTGGACACGACATCCCCGACACTAAAATATCAAAGTGTTGAGACCGACAGGAACAACAAATATGGCCGACTAGCGCGCCGTATCCACGTCCCGAATTAAAATGCTGCCTGCGGCAGCCAATTTCTTATTTTTGCGAAAAGGGGAAGTAATTTAAACTTTTATAACAAGTCCTGTTAGTTTTTTTTATATAAGTAACAGCACTGTCACATTCAGGCTAATTTTCTTTCTCCGGCAATTTATTATTTTCGCCGAGGCTGAACGTGTCTGAAATATTCTTCTTACGAATAAGTGCGCATTAAAATCACAGGAAAAAAACGGAAAAGCGTTTTGCTCCCTCGATTTTATTTCAGAAGAAAAATATCAGTGCTCGTCAGAACCTCCATTTTCACCGAGCTAACTAGCCGCCGGTAGCACGAGAAACGGAGAAACGCAGTTGGGCTGGAACCCCCCGAGGTCCTACTTAATTCCCTCCAAGTGCCGCGTTGTGTGGGATTATGCTCTCTCTTTGTTACTTTGTTCGGTGAGGCACAGGGTTTGGGGCGGGGGGGGGGGGGGGCGCAGGGGGGGTGGAGACACGGCCCACTGTGCCTTTAAGACGACCGGGCGGCCCGACGCACCGGGGGGGCGGGGGCGGGGGAGGTCACCAGGAAGCGTGATATTAAAATCCGTCTGACCCCTCGACGGGCTCCGTAGCCCCGAGCGATCCGGCAGGCCCCAGAAATATGGTGGGGGGGGGGGGGGGGGGGGGGGGGAACGGGGGCCCGTGAAACACCCCGTCAAAGACCGTTCTGTCAGCCGCGGAGCGAGACGGCCCCCTCCCCGCCCCCCCAAACCCCTCCACCCCCCCCCCCCCCCCCCCCCCCAAAACCCTCCACTCTGCCCCCCCCCCAAAACCCATCCACTCCGGGCCCTTTTTTCCCCTGTCTCTCTCTCTCTTTTTTTTTTTGTGAAAAGCTCCAAAGTGGGGGCCCGGTGATAAGCTCTCTGGGGGGACACGAGATAGCCTAAGACTTCAAAAGCCGCCGGGCTGACAGGCAGCGGGGAGGTCTCTCTCTCCACCCCCCCCCCCCCACAGCCCGCGCCCCCGCTGGCTCCGGAGGGGTTTCTAATTGCATTTCACAGGGACTGAACAAAATAAGGCCTTGTTCTCCCTACAGTAGCCTCCCTGCTGGGGGAGCGGCTCTGATTCCAGACTCCTCTGTGCGACAGAGAGCTTTAACGTGTCAGAAATCCACAGAGAGCTGGGCCAGGTCCCCCCCCTCCTCCGGTAATGCTAGAACATGGGACTGAAAGAGAGAGAGATAGAGGGAGAGGGAGCGAGAGAGAGAGAACACAAGAGAGAATGAGAGATAGAGAGAGAGAGCGAGAGAGAGAGAGTGAGTGAGTGAAAGAGACAGAGAGAGAGAGGGAGAGAGACAGAGAGAGAGGCAGAGAGAGAGAAAGAGAAAGACAGAGAGACAAAGAGAGAGAAGGAGAGAGGGAGAGAGAGTGAGAGAGAGAGAGGGAGAGAGAGACAGAGAGAGAGGGAGAGTGAGCGAGAGAGGGAAAGAGACAGAGAGAAAGAGAAAGACAGAGAGACAAAGAGAGAGAAGGAGAGAGAAAGAGAGAGAGAGAGAGAGAGAGAGAGAGAAAGAGAGAGAGAGAGAGGCCTCACTGGAAGCCTTTAACCCTGCAGCAGGCTGGTGCCGGGGCAGATATGGCGGGAGGTGCGAGGGAGCGGCGGGGAGCCTCCACTTTGAAGCCGGCGCATTTAAATATTTCATGACCACCTATGGCCCCTCCGCTCGGAGAGCGCGTGCGCCCGCCTTTCATGTTCCGCTAATGGCGGCGCGGGCGCGCGTCAGAGCCGCACATCAAAGCCGCTCGGTAACGACGCGCCGTTGCCGCGGCGCCCATCGCCGCCGAGCTCCGCCCGCCAGCAATTAAAACAATCACTGCCCGGTGGGTCACGCCAACGCATCGGGCGAGACAGCTCTGACGACGGTCAGGGCGCCATACTGTACTGTACCTACAGAACTAACGCCTGAGAAAGTGCCTTAGCCTGAGGCACTTAGCTCAATGTGTGACCGACGATCAGATTAGGTGCGGTCAAGGGGGGGGGGGGCCGAATAAAGTTTGCATGGGGCCCCCTAGAACACTAACGGCGGGCAGGAAAACTGATGTTTATCGACGTCAGCTTAAGCGTGTTAGAAAGCGCTACGTTTCCACGGGGTCCATTTTGGCTCCGAGCGCGCGATGTTAATGCCTACACACACACACGCGGGTGTCCGCTGTGGTTAGGCCGTGACAGAAGGAGCGGTTGTCCCGGGGCGACAGAGATGCCTTTCAGCGAGGCCGCTCCAGCACGCGGCCCGCATTCCGCCGTTCCCCCCCCCGGACCCCCGCCCCGCCCCACGGCCCTAAATGCGGATATTGTGCGGCTGGCTGACCGGAGCGCTGGGAGTTTGGGAGGGGGGGCTGGGGGGGCAGGGTAGTTATTTAAGGGAAAAACCAAAAACAAAAGTGGCTGGGGAGGACTGAGGGTTCGGCGGAGTGGAAGTCGGCGAAGAGGCCGAGCCGGTTAGCGCTAAGTTAGCGCCGCTAAGCCCAATCATGGGCGTCCGTCTCAGTCCAGCTTAGTCCCGCCCCTGTTTACCAACAGCGCATTTACCACGGGATCTGGGGCCGCGACTGCGCCATCGAGCGAGGCTGTAAGAGGATTCTGTGGAAAACAGAGACGGCTCAGGTTCGACGAGACAGCTGCATTGTGCCCCACAGCTGCTGACCCCGCCCCTTTTCCCGCCCTTTTTTTTTGTGACACCAGACTTGTGGACGGGAACAAGTGGCAGTACTGTAAGCCGTACATGTACCCAATTAAGCAAACGTGTCAGTCAGCACACCCAAGATTGGGCTTATTTTTTAACCCCTTTGGAAAAGGCTGTTAGCTGAAGGTGATATCAAGGGCAAAAGCAAAGGGCCAGAGCACGTGCGTCTCCTGGGCAATTAAACCACATTTCTGCTGTCCCTGTCTGTATTGCTACAACTGTGACATCACAGCCTACCCCGGTTTCAGCAGCCAACAGCGGCTTTGACTACAAACACATTGTTTTTCATGGCAGAACACCAGCCTAGCATCAGCCCAGCAGAACTACACAGCACAGCCTTGCTAATATAAAGACCGGGTAATGGGGGGTCAAGGGTCAGCCAGAGCGAATTACAGGTTCCAATAAAAGTCACTGAGGCAGCTTCCCCCAAACGAGGCGACGGCTGTTCGGGAAGGAGGGGAAAAAGGGACCTGCTGTGAAACGACTGCAGCGCACGGGATGGAAGTCACCGGAAAAGCCTGGAGTCTCTTGGCGCTGATTAGGACTCCCTCTCCTGCGGCGGCGTTTCGCGGCGGAGGGCCTCCAGGGGGCGCTCTCCCGCCCCGCCACGCCGCTGAGGTAAACAGTTTGTTGTGCGGAAAGGAAGGCCCCGGTTTTCCGTCGAACGCCTCCCCGTAAAAAAACACGTCGTGGCGCCTGGGTCGCCCCAGGGGGGGCGGAGGAACGCCGCTGAACCGACGCGCTCGGGATTTTAATCGAAAGAGAGAGCGCGAACGTGCCACGCCCCGCCCCGCCCCGCTTCACCGTTTGCCCGTCTTCCTGGGACTGAGGCGCATTTTTAAACTCCCATTCTGATGAGGCCGTGGGGGGGTGGGGGGGAGGAGGGGGGCTGTTGGGGGGGGGGTGTTATTCTTCCCACAGGAAACATAAGCTATGAGTTTTAACTCACCAGAGAGCGGCCCAGCTCACACGTGCAGTGTGTGCAGATGTTTTCCCACACTAGCGTACGCAGAGGTGGAAAATCCAGGTTCACAAAAGTAAAAGTCCTCCCCACTATTTTGTTTCAATCACCTGGACTTGCAAATTGGCACAATTCTTCACCCAGGAGGTCAAACTTAAATGAGTGAAATCAGCTGGCTGAGTTCATGGGTGGAAGAATGAAGACATGGCAGGACTTTTACTTTGTGACCCCTGGACTTTCCTTCTCCGAAAGTACAGAGGCTGTAAGGTAAAGTTATAAGTGCTTGCCTGGGTTTAGCAAAAGTGTGACCACACCATGACATCTTTTGTAACTCAACATCTTACATTCTTCATGATTCCTTGGAAAATACCCAGATACCCTGTAACAAAGTTAACTCAGCAGCAAGGGCCTCAATGCCCCAATCGGGTCAAGTGAAGTGAACGTTCCCATGGGTGCACTTGTGTACCCCCAACGAAACTGGAGGCCCGCTCGGAGCGGACGCATGACAGCGTATCGGAACGCAAACGCACGGGCACTCCCCTGTCACCCAGTAACCCCGGGCGACGGCCGCGTCAAAACATTGCCGCCATTTTCGTTTCGCGGCACGGCGCGGCTTTGTTCTCCTCCGAGCGCCTCTCTCCCGATTCACCTCGCGCCCCCCCCCCTCACCCCCCCCCCCCCCCCCTTCACCCCCCATGCATTTTTCACGAGCCGGTCTGAAAACACGGTGTTCCCCGGCATTAAAAAGCAATTTAGCGCTCGCAGGATGAGAAGCTCATGTTATATTGAGGGCCACACTTGGCACCGGCATAAAAAATTGAGCAGCTCCGTATATTAACCGAGCCCCGGACGCGGCGAAACCACGTTCAGAAAGACAACACAGATTCTTTTAGCATTACTAATTCATCTCACGCGCCGGGGGGGGACGCGGAAATGTCCCGCGTTAAGAGAGAGACAAGACAAGATGAGCACAGCGTTTCTTCTGATTTGACTTCAAGACAGAAGGTAAGCCCCGCCCCTCCACAAGCCAACGAGGGGTCATCGTTTAGGCGGCGAAAATACACGCTCGCGCTCCGAGGCAAAATGCTCGACACGTGCTGAGAGTCACCGGCGACAACGCACGTTATTCTGGTCAGGTACCGAAGGAGACAGCAGGCCAGGAAACACAAGGAGAACATTAGAAAGGGGGGCTGCCATTACAAATTTCGGGAATTACTGGAAGTATGAATTACCGAAGCATATATGCATCGATTTGTATGCATCGCTCGTGCTGAGAGATCTCCGAGCTCAGAGGTAGGCTATTTAACACGAGCGCTAAAAAGCCAGACGAGGTGTTATTTTAAACACATTTGACCTGTATGCTTAATCACCAATACAAATGTAGAGAACTTCCTGCACAAACACTGTCAAAAACCTCTGGCTACAAAACAAGCAAATGAGTCCCCCAGCAGTGTGTCATTAAAGGTCTTCTCGTCCCACCTCACCCCCCACCCCCTGCCCCCTGGCCCCCCATCTCTCCCCCACCAGTCCTCGGCCCAGCCTCCCTCCCTCCCTCCCTCGCTCCCCCACCCGCTCCGTGTCACGTTTACGGCGCCCCCCCGGTGGCCGCCCGCGAGCGGGGCGTTAAATATGCATTAGAGGCCCCGCCTCCTCGCAGGGGCCCTGAAGTGGCATACTGGAAAACCTGTTTGGGTTGGCTGTGATACCTAACCCACCCCCCCCCCCCCCCACCCCCCTACCCCCCTCCCCCGGCCTCCCACCCCCAGGGCAAGGACGCGAGGCGGCGGACCGTGATAAAGACCGCACCGGAGGCGGGACACATGCCCCCCCCCCCCCCCCCCCCCCCCCCCCTTTCCGACAGAGCGGCGAGCACAAGGCTCGACACCCGCTCATTATCTCTCCAATCACGACCGACGCCGTCAACGTCACGACCGTATCCGAGCCGCCGCTCGCCAGCGACGACGTGATCGACTGAGCGACGACTGACGGGAGAGAATCACGTCCCACGCCCCACACACAGCCTTACGGGCTGCGAAACTGTCTTACAGGACCTGGGCTTAAAGACATCCCCGGCTTAAGCCCAGTTACACGCAGAATTACATGCAGCGATGAACGCACCGCCATGCTAATTCTCTGCGTTAAAATCGGTGTCGCTGATAGCCGACGCGTTTTAAGACGCTTCTAAACGCCGCGTAACGGGTGTGCGGTGGCGGTGCGGCCGGGATTACCTTTGCACCCCGCCAAACGACGGCAAGAACGTAATTAGCGGAACCTCTGACGAAGACCGATTTATTATTTTTATTTATTTTTTAAACCACCGCAGAAAACTGACTAAATTAATTCCCTCCCGTCGGTTAAACCTGTCTTTGATGAGGACTTAATTTTTTTTTTTAAAGCAGGATTTCCGAGTGCGGCAAAACAAAGGCCATCAATCACCAGCGGAGAGAGCACAGCAGCGCCAGAGTCCCCTGAGACCCCCCCCCCCTCCCCCCCCCCCCCCCCCCCCCCCCCCTCTCAGGGAGGGAGTCTATGAGGCAGGGAGAGCGGTTCCGGAGACAATCCGCAGAGGGGAAGCGGAGACAGGCCGTGCCACAGCCAGTCACAGTAGGCCCCCCCATGGGGCCTATTATTTCGGCATCGTGTCCCGTAGCGTTCGCCCAGCGCCCCCTCAGCGCGACCATTAGGGTGTCGGCTCCTGCCTCCCGCGCGACCTCCAGCTCCGTGATCGATCACAATTACAGGATAAACGCGTCTCTTATCCGCGGTATATCTGTATGTAGCAGTGGAGACGTTAAATAGTTATTAATGGGAGCGGCTTATTATCTCATTTACAATGGTGCGTATATTCTGTAGTTGATACACAACCCCCCCTCAGACACACACACGCACACACACATGCACACACACACATTTATAAGGGAGGCCAAAATGCACAATGATTAAATGTTTAATGGGATGATTTTTAAATAAAAAAAAATATATATATATATAACTACAGGGCAAAATATATCCAGTCAGAGCATGTGTACAGTATTGTAAATGTGCATTTGGTCTCCCAGAACAATCCACTAACAACACTGAATAACAACCCAGGGAATGCACTTCTCATTGTGACAGCATAACAGCTCCATACTTTCTGACTGGTTCTGTCTCGATGTAGCTAAATATAATTTAAATTCTGCATGGTGTGTTGGCAGCAGCTAGCTAGCTGGCTGGCTATCTGCTGACTGCACTGAAGCTTACAAGGTGACTTTAGCCACGCTCATCTCAGAAACGGCAGATATTATCGCAAATTTAAGATGACTATCGCCCACTAAAGAGACTATCCAGGAAGCTCTACAGGAGAAGATTTGAAGATGCTTTCAGCCACAAATGGCAGCTAGCTGGGACTGGGGCTAGCAAGCAACGTACCCACTGCACAGTTGGACAAATCAATTATTTATATATAAAGTAATCATTTAAATCAGGGTAAGACATTCTGAAAAACAGCCAAAGAGAAACATCTCTTGTCAATGCCAGATGTTAGATTGCTATCCGTCAAACGTTAACGCAGAACTAAACTTTAGCCGTGGCGGGCTGTTTGCATTTTAACTAATTCTTATTTATGAAATTTGAGTACACTTGATTGTGTTTATGAGTGGGAGACAGCAGTTGTAATTGCACAGTTTCCTGGGCTAGCTACACGCGACAGCGTTTTCTGAGTGACAGGACTTTCCTGGGCTAGCTAAACGCGACAGCGTTTTCTGAGTGCCAGGACTTGCGCTGCTCGTGGTAGTGGTGTGCGTAGCGTCGCACAGTCAATCAAACGGATCAAAATGAATATTGATGATGAAAATGAGACCTCGGGCTGGCTGAAGGTGCGGCCCGACCCATAAACCAAAATGGCAAAGGAGCAAGACAGGAAACTCACTCCGCTTTGTAGTCACTTGCTCTGAAGCTAAAAGAAAAATGGCTGACCTTGGGCTGCCCTGAGGTAAGGGTGTGTCATTGTTTGGGGAGGCTGGGGGGGGCAATCCTGCAGGTCGTTACCCGTCACGGCGGACTGTTTCGGCAGAACAGACAGTGGGGGCGCCGCAGCCCTGTGACAAGGAAGGGAACCGATTTTCCTTCTGCGTCGTTTCCCCACGGGCGGGTTAAAGAGGCGCACCTCACCCGCCCGAGTGGCTAATCCAGCGCCTCTAAGGAGCCGCGCCGGCAGTTATCCCCGCCACTCACGCTACGCGGGACTGATCACTATCATCGGGCTAATGTGGCGACAGGGAGAAGAACCTCCGCCCTCTCCCCCTCACTCCCCTCCCCCCGGCCCAACAGCAGGCTATCAGGGCCATCTGACAGACGGATGAGGCCCTCCGTCCCCCTCTCTCCCGCTCAAGCACCTCTCAGCGGCTAATGAAAACGAGGACGTCAAACCCCGGGGCGACACTCGGCCTGGCCCTCAGACGCCGCAGCCCGGCTACCGCCAAGTGCCTGCGCGGCTCGGAGCGAAATCCCGCCGCAGATTACCCGAGACAAGTGCTCGCCGCCATCACACACATCACCCTCGCAGCCAACGGCTCCAGCTGGCGGACTTACTCCTCCCGCGTCTTTTTTTTTTCTTCTTTTTTTTTTTTCTTTCTTTCCCCGAGCAGCCGACTTATACAAGAAAACCTACTTGCGGCAAGTCAAAGAGCCCCAGACGAAAGAGGACGAGATTAGCCGATATATATTCGAGACGACAATAAAAGAAGACGGCTGTGCATCTCTAAGCCCGACTGTCTTGCGGCCGCGAACGCAATGCGCGTCTCCCTGTTCGACGCCGTCTTGTTCAGCTGTTCAGCTTTTACTGAAGGAGTTTATAGCCCCCCCCCCCCCCCAACCGAAGGAGTTTATAGCCCCCCCCCCGCACCCCCCCTTCACCCCCAGTCAAGGCCAGCACCCAGCACTGGTCTCACCAACCGCTCGACTCTGCCCTGCTCCCTCTCTCCCGATTCTCCTCGCTCTAAGGCGGGCAAAGCCCTCGGGCGAGAGCACCTGACACCGAGGGCTTATGGGAGCTCTTCGGGGGCCCGGCGCCCCCCGCAGCATAAAGGTCAGCCCCTCGCGATGTCAGACAAACCGCCTGGCTGTGAGCCAGCGTGAGCCCCGCCGTTCGGCCGGGGGAAGCTCTTGTAAGCCTCTCAAAGGGCGGGCTTCTGTAGAGGAAGGAGGACCGGTGCCGCCTGGCCGTCCCAGCATCCTCTGCTCCGCGGGTACGCCGCAGGGTTGCCCCCCCCCCCCCACCCCACACAAACACCCCCCCCTCGCCCCTCATCGGGACAGCCGAAACTCTCACCTGCACCCCAGCGGAAAAGGATCAGAGAAGGACTGGGGTCGACGCAGGAGGCTCACAAGGACCGACCGGTGGGCCGGGAACAACAGGGACAGAGGCCAAGATGGCGACGGTTTCCCTCTCTCAAGATTTAGCGGAGCTTCAGATTCAAAAACAAACAACTTCGCGACTAAACGGGAGCCTGCCGACTCGGAGGAGAAAGGAGGAGGAGGAGGGGGGAGGGGGGGTGGAAACAAAAAGAAAGAGCGCTTCTCAACCCCCTTCTTTCCCCTGGAAGCAATTAGTTTCCGTTTAGCGCGGATGACAAATTGATCAGGCGAGGAAGTCACACCTCGCGCCCAATCAGAGCTTAAACGCTCTTATCAGCGGCTGCGTCGGCCCCGCCCCCTGCCTGCCGCCGCGCATCACAGCTGCAAATTTCAATCTCCGGATAGCGGGAGGCCGAGGAGGCGCGGCGGAACCCCGCCCGACAGGCGCAGGGGGCTTCTCCGCTAAATTCATTATCGCCGTGGAGACGGCGGGCAGACGATGCTGGAAATGGACGGGGGCTCACTCCGCGGATTCCGTCCACGAAACGCTGAAAAGAGGACGGGGTGGAGTGGGGTGGGGTGTGGGGGGGTGGGGTGTGGGGGGTAGGGTGGGGGTGGGCGGATGACGCCCTTCATTCCAAATTGAATAAATGAAGGGGAGAATGCGGAAATGGAAATGATTTGATTAGTACTTTCAAGCTCCGAAAAAAAAAGAACCCGGAAGGCAACCAAACGACTGAAGAGAAGGTGTGAGAGAGGTCTTAATTGCTGCAACTGTACCTGGAGACCTGATGATTTGTGACATCCTACGCGGCGTTCCTAGCTTACAATAATAACTGTTAATTAACCGCGGCAAGGACATTCTGAGTGCGCGCGCGGTCCTGAGTATCTTCCTGGTTAAAGGAAGGCATCTCTGGAGATTGCCGTAAAAAGGGGAAGGGATTAGGATTTACGCTACGCTTTTTAATTTGCTCTGGGGTACGATGCCGCCGCCGCCGCGTAACTTTTCTGGGAACTGCTTTTAGCGCCATTGTTTTCCGCGTTCGTTCGGCTGAGTAAATCCGTTAGCGTAATCGGTCCGCCAAGACGAAACCGAGCCGGCGTTCTGTTAGGCGCGTAGCAGGATGTTAATGTTTTAAGCAGATGTTCACAGATGCCATTCGCCGTTCGGCCCGAGCAAACTGCGCTCGCGCTCGCGACGCGACGGATCTGAAGTGCGCACGCGCGCGCGGGGGGGTGGGGGGGGGGGGTGCTTCTCGTTAAAAATCAAAGCGCTCAACTGGAGATTAATCGATTTTGCCACCCTTTTTTTTTGTGTTTTCGAACCTTTAGCCTGTGACAATTGACCTTTAGGGTAACATTGTGAGAAAATATACTACCTCCCCTTAACCCTGCCCCCCTTCCTCCCCCCCCCCCCAACAAATAAAAAGCAACATAGGAGAGGAAGAAGAACAGGAAGAAGAAGAAGGAGATGCTTTAACGGCTGAGCACTTATCAGGCTACAGGTCCAAAGTTCTTCACAATAATAAAATCCGCCATCATAAAACGATACGTGTAATAAAACAGTGAAGAGATAAACTGTCTGTCCCACGGTAGCACGGCAACAGCGCCAGGAAGGAGAGCGTCGGCACGGCGACCGCGCGGGTCGGCTAGTCAGGCGGCGGCGGTTTGAAAGTCAGACGAACGGCGGCGCGCGTGGGGGAGCTGGCCCGCGTGCGAACGGGACGGGACGGGACGGGCAGCGCCAGCTGAATCGGGGGGGGCCTTGTCTCCGTTCCGAAGCGCCGCTCGGTAACCAGAAGAGCCGCCTTTCGCACGCCGTAGAAGCTCCGTTACAGTCCCTGCCAAGGACGCCTCTCCCGTTCCAGGCACTTGGAAAGGGTTGAAAGAGAAGAGTACTCTCTTCACCCCCCCCCCCACCTCCCCCACCCGCCACCCGCCACCCGCCAACCCCCCCTCCGCCCGACACACACTCCATCTCTTTTCCCCTCCACTCCGTTTTTTTTTTGAAACATGAAGAACACTTGGGAGTCGATGAGAAGGGGGTAAAGGAGGTATGCCTTGCTGGTTCCCGGAGGACCTTCCACCCCCCTGAAACTGAAGTGTCTGTGGCCTCGCCTGGGCTGTGGGGGGGGTGGGGGAGGAGAGGGGTGGCAGGGTTCCAGCGGGCGACCATCTGACCCACTTCCCAAAGCGGAGCCGCCATCACGGGCCCAGGCAGCGCCAGAGTCCCGTGCCAGCCCGCTAACGCTACGCGGCGCGTAGTTAGCGCTGAATGATAATGCGCTCCTGGTGGGGGGGTGGGGAAGAGGGGGTGGGGGGGGGGGGGGGTCTGTGAGGACGGGTGAGCCGCCGGCGTCGCTGGAAACTCCGTCAGTACTGAGACGACACCCCAACGCAACATGGTTCCTACGCTGTCTTCAAGGGGCTGATCTGACACAAAGACGCCTGCATTCCCAACTGAATCGGTTCAAAAAAATAAATAAAAAACCAACCGAAATCTGTATCTACGGGCTGCTACAACTCCCAAATACTGATGAGGAGCTGAAGTCAGTGTGCGGCTTTATGGCCTCCCGGTGCACTATAAGCGACGCGCTTAACACATTACAGAGCCCCCAGATGCGTTATGCAGATGAAGCCAGAGGCAGTATCTGTCACCGCTGCATTATTTACAGTTTCGCGTTTGGCATAACAGCCGCGGCGCGCGTAACACCCAGGCAGCGGGGCCGGGCGCCATTTTGGCTCTATCAGTATTCACGGCGCGCGCGCGGCTCCGAGAGCCGACTTGTTTCCATTATGTATTTATCACGCGTTCCAGCCACACTGCGATGTTCGAGTTAATCTAAAACAAACGCGGGGGGTTGGGGGGGGGGGAATGATATGTAAACATCGTAACGCATCATTCAGAGCTGTCAGAAAGGCAGACATATTTAAAAACAAAAAAGAAAAACAGGCAGTAACCGGGACAACCTGACACCTGGCCCCGAACTCGCTAATTTCCGCAGCGGTACCGCTAACGGCTAGCAGGCGTGAACGTCGCAGGTGCTTACGGACTCCCCGCAGAACACGTCCGTCCGTAACTCACATCCCCGGAGGCTCATGAATTAGAAATGGACGGCGAACAGACGCACACCCCCCAGGTCCGTACGCACCCTCTTATCAGCCGATCTCAACCGAACGGCCCGGACCGGCGGTCGAAAGCGAGGCTTTTCTTTCGCGTCGAATAATTATCGAGGGTCGCCGTGCCGAAGGGGCGAGGCCAGGCGACCTCATTAACTCCGGACTTATTACTCAAAACCAATCTGACGCGCGTGCATTTTTTTTTTTTTTTTACCCTCGCCCGACTGGAGTCGATTTGCCGCAGCCCGGCTCGCGCGTGTCAGGAGTCGCAAGCGGGCGGGCTTCGATAAAAACTGAGGCGCCGCTCGGCCCAGCCCCGGCGAAACAGGAAACAGGACGCCGTCGGATGTCACTCCTCATCAAAAACGCGGGCGAGACAAAGCGAGATATTGCTTCGGGGGGGACTCAAACCCTGCAGCCCCCCCCCCCCCCCCCTTCCCACCCATGACACGTCTCCTGTAATAGCCCGCTGTTTACATCTGACATGTCATCATTGTGACATCATGAGAATGTCACACGTTAAATACCGGGGGGCCCTAAAAGGTTATGGGAGCTGACGTCGCGCGCCTCCCAGTCGGCTGTCGCTGCTTCCTGTGTGCGCTGAGCTCCAGGACGAGGTCTGCAGGACGAGCTCGCTCGATCGGATTATTAACAAACAGACAGAAGGGGAAGGACGGCAGACGCTTTTCCACTTCGCTCGTTCCCCGGAGTACGCAACCGCTGGCTTACTGTTACACGAGACACTCAGAATAAACGCCGCGCGTATCGCATTTCAGTATTTATTTACAATTTATGTAATTTTCAGGAAGGAAAGCTGGTCGGGCAGCGACCGACTCCGGTTTCCTCGCATGAATCACGAAACCGACATCATCGGGGTTTAGCGATGCCGTTCATTTTAACTTGCTCTTCTGTGATCACGATCTCGAGCACGATCTTCAGCAGCCTGTAAACAATAACAGCTGCCTTATGGGTGATGACACTATGAGGAATATTTTACATTGTACCATGCTACACAGTGCAAGGTATGGCATTTCAGTGCATGGCCAACCAAAGGACAGCTAATTAGGATGTCAAACGTACGTCGCTCATTGTTTTTCTCTGAATGCCTTATATGTCAACGCGCGTACGCCGAACAGGAGAGGGGCTAAGGTTACTAGCGTAAATTACAACGGGATCGCTCAATGAAGAAGAGAGTGTCTGTCTACGGCACCCTAACGGCCTTTTTAAATAAAGTCCCCTCTCCCACAGTGTAGCATCATTAAATGCACCCTTCGTGGATCCCTGTAATGATCTCTGTAGCAGTGGTGTTTCCCACACCCCGCGCTACGCCGTGGTAGCAGAGCGCTAGCGCCGCTCGTGGGAGCCGCGCCGCTCTCGCTCACGATGACTGATGGCCCGCGGGCACCGGGCGCGTCGCTGAGATGCATTAATGACCCCCGGACCCACTTAAACCCCCGCCCTACTCCTGGCGGGGTGAAGCCAACTGTGTCCGGCAATGCATTACATTACATTCCATTTAGATGTTAAGCAGTCCGCCCTTACCCAGAGCAGCTTGCATACTCAGCTACCATTCATATTAGATATATATATACACACACACTGCCTTACCTTAAAAATCGAACCTGCGACCTAAATCCCGGTTCCCTAACCAATACACTACACTGCGGCTCTTCAGTTGTAGACACCAGGTCCCCTGTCAGGAAATAACACAGCTGGTTGTCAAACCTGCAGTACCATCTACAGCTACAGGGCCCTGTTTGTAGAAAGTATTTTTTTTTTTTTTGACTGAGCCACTTGGGAGTTCTAAGAGATATATCCTTGCAAAAAGGCCAGTGAAGCAGAGTTGCTGGTAAACAGGAACTGTGTGTCATTCCTGTCCACTTACAGCAGCGGCAACCAGCCCTGTTCCTGGAGATCTACCGTCCTGCAGGCTCTCATTTCAACCCTAATTTGACACACTTGATTCTACTAATTAGCAGCTCAATAAGATCTCTAAGCTGCTGAATGAGGTGTGGCTTTGTTAGGGTTGGAGTGAAAACCTACAGGACGGTAGATCTCCAGGAGCAGGGTTGGTTACCACAGACTTAGAGGATCTGGTCCAATAGGGTCAACAGTGAAGAGGAAACCAGAGGAACAATGAAAACTCAACAGGAAACTGGCCATAAATTGATTCTATTACAGCGGTTAAGAAGCTTTTAATGCACACTGGTTAATTGTGGCCACGCAGAGGAGGTACAAACGCTTTGATTTTGTGTTTTGATCTTGCACGGAAAGCGTTTTTTGGTCCATAAGCGTTTTGTGCCTATATGAGCCAAATACAACGGTCAGTTGTACAGTCAGTTCCTGAAAAAAGCAATAAGGTGTTGTCGCTAAAATGGGTATTGGAACAACAACACCAAAGGTGTCTGAAGTGTGTTTGCGGGTGGGTGAGGCCACCTGCCAAACATATTCCTTTCTGAGGGAGAAGCACTGGAGATGGATAAGACATCGAAAGGGAAAGACGGACGCAAACAGATGTGTCTTGTCCTTTAAGAATCCACTTGGCCGGGGAATAATCTGGTACAAACACACTCCACATGCACCACACCCCCCCCCTCCTGTTTGTGAGAGTACACTCACATCACCAGCTGACTCGGTGCATTGTTTGAAACGCGGCCCTGGTGCCGCACGCCCCAATTAACGCACGCTGATTACGGCTCGGAGAACTAATCTGAGCCGACGCCGTTTACTTTACCGAGAGCCCGGCGAAGCTAAAGTGCCCGCATCGCTCTTCGTTTGCCCCCCTTGATGAAAAAGAAAAGGCGGATATTTATTTTACCCCGCGTAAAACAAAGCACGCGTTTCCTCCCAGAATAACGGCTTCAATCAGGGAGCAAATGGAACTCATGCAGTCGGCTTCAGATCTTCCTCGGGGGGGGGGGGGGGGGGGGGGGGGGGAATAAAAACTCCGTGAGTGCAAATCACTCACTCAGACGGGCACTTCAAAAAATAAAACACGACACTGTCATCAGACACTGCCGGGGAGAGATCCGTTATTTAGTCTAGAACAATTACACAGAGTTATTTCTGAAGCGGGGGCTGCCCCCTCCCTCCCCCGAGCCGGTTTCTCTTCAGCAGGATCAGGTAGTCAATCTTTCAACATCTTACTTTTTTTCTTTTGTGTTCCCCCCCCTCATTCTCCTCCCCTCCTCCCCTCCTCCTCTCCAGACGAATACGTGACCTTTGACCTCTCGGTACGGTGGCTGACCTGGGCCGGGCCGCCCCCCACGGCAGGTCACTAACCTTAGGGAGTGGGGGGGTTAGGGAAGGGGGGGGGGGGGGGGGGGCAGTGACACCTGCTGCTCAGCGGGATGACCGAAATCACCTCTATGGGGGGGTTGAAACGTCCCCTCTGGCGCTATGGGGGCCCTGATCTGAAGAGGTAGCACGCTGTGGGTGGTACTCTAAACACACTCACTCACCGCCTGGGAGACTTTCCTCCCCTCTCAGCTCCATACGGGAAGTGTGTGTGCGTGTGTGCGTGTGTGCGTGTGTGTGTATATGTATGTGTGTTTCTGTGTGCGTGTGCTTGTTCTCCACAGGGGAATACAAGAACACAGGGAGGAAAAGATTTTTCACTGAGGTGCTATTACAGCACTTTCCGTGAGGTTAAAGGCAACAGAAAGAAACTTCAGACGACTCACCTGCGTCTCCTGCCCACCTGACAGACAGGCAGCACACATTGCACATACACTCCACACAGGAGTCAGCACACTGCTATGACTGCTCTGTGAACCCAGTAAATAAAGGTTACCGCAAACGGACCAGAGACAAGATGTTTTAGTGGGAACAAAGATATAATAACGTACACTGGTGACCATTTCCCGCTAGGCTTCTCCAACCAAGCAATTATGAAAAGTAGTACATTTGGAAAAAGATCTGCTCAAAATACTGAATCAATTCTGTATTTCCAGTAACCCGCCAACAAAAAACAAAAAAAATAAATCACAGTTTTCCGGGATCTGATTTTCTCAGCTTCAAAAGTATGCAATCAGAACACCCCCCCCCCCCCCCCCAAAAAATTAGAGAAACGAAACCTTTACGTTTCCCCTCAGAGGAAAACAGAAACATCTGGGCGGTACGCGTCCAGTCAGCACGCCACCGAAGCATCGTGCTCGCCCGACACAAACCTCCACCGCGCGGGGGGAGTGAACGCCAGGAACGCGGGTTCTAAGTTTTGTTTTGCTCCCCCCCCCCCCCCCCCCCCCCCACCGCCGCCCTCCCCCTCGTATAATTGGTAATCAAACACAAACCGTCGGCGGACTTTCCGAGCGGGATGTTCGGGCTTTAATCGCGGCCAGCTGCGCGCTGATTACAGGAAAACAGCTGGAACGGGTCGCCGCGAATTCCAGAAAAAAAAAAAGCGTTCCCTTTTTCCCCCCCCCCGAAGCCGGCCGGAGGTCGCGCCGGTCGGCAGCTAGCTTCGGAGCGCGCTCCGGAACAGCTTCCCCCGCCTCTCACAACGAACGCCCCGACCAGGCCGAGGGCACGGGGAACATCGGCTCTCTCCCTTTCTCCCAAAAAAAAACAGTCCTGAGGAGAGCTCGGGTTCTGTCGAGCTGCTGAGTTATAAGATTAAGCCGTAGCCGCGGCGCATGAAAAAAGAAGCTACGCTGTATTTAATGCAATTTCACACCGAGGAAATCTCACGAAAAAGCTATTATTTCAGTTTTGCTTCTCAAATTTGACTTTCTCCACAAAAAAGTTGCTTGACGTGAAAAAATACGACTACGCAGAGAGAGGCTAATAAACAGATAAAACAAGGGCCAGCTACTATATCCGGGGCTTTTGGGAATAGATTTAAGGGGAAGCTTCTTTGCCCTCTGAGCTTGTATCCAGGCATGCAATGCAAGCTAAGCAGACGGGCCTGCAAGCTTATTACAGTACCATGCGCACAGCAACAATGCCTGTGTCAACAGACTAAAGCCCCGCTTTGTGATGTACCTTTGCATGGGCCCGTGAGTTTACATAGAGGATATACTCTTCACTTGACCCGAGGTGCACTCATGCCTTTGGATTCCGGGTCTTAAGACATGTTCTGTGATATAAGAGGGAGGGCAGGGGGGGGATTGTTGGGGAAAAAAAAAAAAAAAACATTTATAAAGCCTGCACTGGCCTTGCTGCCCATTGGGTTTTAGAACACCTGACAATATGCACTGGTCCACACATAACAGCGACGCTGCAATCATCTTTAAAAAAAAATTTAAATGCTGATATTAATGTAAGACCAGACAGAACTGAATTGGGGGGTGCATGTGTCAGTCAAAATAAACTGCAGTGCTTCCAGCAGACAGCATCAGAATGCCCAAGTGCATCATGGGGCCGTGGCTGAGCTCCATCCACCGCTAGTTAGGCTGGGTGAGCGGATCACAGCGTGACGGGCCACTCAACCTTTACCACTGACGGCGAACGCACCTCACCTCCCTCTCCCTTACCCCCCCCTCCCCGTCCCCAAACTGAGCCCACGCCGCTGCATCCTCCGCCCGCTTAACGACCACCAGGGAGAGGGCGTGACACAACGGCATCGTTAGCCGGGCAACCTTTAGCCGCGAAACACAGATTAAGTCCCGCATTAAGGGCCCGTCGTTCTAATTGGCCGCTCCCCGACGAGCGGGCGGGCCCTTCATCGCCAGGGGAGGGCCGCGATTGGCTGGCTGACGCGCCGGTCGCGGAGTCCGCGGCCCACCTTGACAGAATGAGCGGTAACGTGAAGCTACAGCACGGAGAGCCTGTGGGACGCTCAAGCAAACACTTCATCTTCTTCATTAAAGCTAGTTTAGAGGGTAAAAAAAAAAAAAATCCATTTTCTTTAAAAGTCCCTGGAACAGATGGAGTAAAATTAATTGTGCCATTACATCCCGATAGACAATGCCGGAGTGGTTTTCTTTCAACAGTGCATGTGTTACAAAGTGCTCTCTGTAAAAGGCAATTACTGCAACATTTGCCATAAAATAAAGCTTGCTTTAATGGGCAATAAACACAGGCTTCAGATTTGTATGAAACAGGTCTCCGAAGGGCCCCTCTTATTTGTAGTTCAAAAGTATGCCCGGGCTCGCCCGTATTTCTGCAAGAGCCCGCTTATTTTGATTTATTAATTTCTGTTTTTTTTTTCCTGGTTCAAAGAGGCCACTGGAATTCCTGACACAGCACATTTATTCTCCTCCTCGTTCAGCTCTCCCACTCCCACTCCAAAATTAATGCTGTTTTTATTGTTTTTCCCATAAAAGCCTCGACACCTTGCCAAACGCGGGTTAATATGGGGAGTATGAAGAACGGTGGCATTGAGAAACATGACAGATATGCAAAAAATGTTGTTTGTCTCCAGATACTTTGTTAAGAGCGATACCTTTTGCGACCGGTGACAAGCCTCACGCAGTGAGGGACTAGTTTATGAAGTCTGTGGCCGTGGAAGGACACGGTGGTGGATCCGCGTTTCCGTACCACGGTCATGGGCACATACTGATTTCACAGGCTAGCGCCCCTGTTGCCTTTAGTGAGGCGAGACTGAGCCGTTACAGCGAAAATCATCTAAAATGGATCTGTTTTCAGAGCTCCTAAAGAAAAATGCATTGTGGGAGTTGTAGTTGAAGTAAATGGAAGACGGAATTCAATGCGGTATGTTTTGGCCACAAGGCATGTAACACACCAGGCCTTAACCATGACCCTCCTCCTGCAGTCAACGGTGTAGGGCGCTGTTGCCACCAGCGAGAGATTTTCACTTTTGGAAATGGAGACATAAAAAAAAAAAACATTCTTTTTCTGCAAAAATATACCAGTGCGAAGACACTGACAATCATGTTGAAAGAGGACAATGCACTTCAATATGCAGGATATTCATGGTTTTCAGTGAAAAGCAAGACTACAGAAACAGAAGCTTTTCCACAGAAGACTATTTTCTCGATGATACGATCCACTGAAATAAGAACAGCCAACTTGGACTGTAAAACATTTCAAATTCAATTTTTCCCCACCAGCATGTTTTTTTGAAGGTTTGCTCAAACTATTTCAGTAAACACCTCACCTTTAAATTCTGGGCATCTGTTGAAGATAAGCTTCGCTAGCTGTTTGATTAACTGTTCTAGTCCCCAAGCAGTTACTTCAATGATTAGTTCATTGTAATTAAGTTCACTGCTAATTAGTGTTATTAATTCGTTAAAAAGGGATCAAAATGCATTAGGTTGCTCACCGACCACACAGTTCTTCCACAAAGGACTAGCAGCTAGTTTTATCCAGGGATAGCAACCCTGGCTAACCGCACCATTATCATCATAATGACACTTACGTAAGAGGTAAAACCAGTGAAAACAGCGTGTGTTCAACAGGGCAGGCGTTGAGAAAAACTGACATCGAAATCCTACTTAGTCTGACAGTAAACGAAGGTGCAATGGCTGAATTTACTTGCTAATCCCAACACCTTATTCCACATCCAAATGCATCATTAGTGTCAGTATTTCACTCGTCTTTTTTTGCAACGCGTCTTGACCCGCGCTGTCCGTAATCCTCCCGATGCATCCCAGAATGCATTTCACCGCAAGCAGGAGTCGTTAACAAGCAGGCGGTGGGGCGGCTGCCTTCTCTGCTTCAGCAGTCCGGTGAAGGCCAATAAACAGAGAACACAACATTATCTCAGCCCAGCAAATCTCTCACATTCGCACAGCGACTATTTCTGCATGCAGTCAGAGAGAAAGAACGAGACGTGTTCGCGGGCGAAAAAAAGCCTCACTGCTCAACGAAAAAAAAAAAACACCCATTAAAACGAAAGTGCTGTTCAGCCTGAAAGTACTGATTCATCCTCAGTGAAGTCAGCTGCATATTCTACTTTGTTCAGCTCAAAGGTAAAGACACATTGCCCAAATTTCAGCAGTTAAACCAAGAAATGCTACTGACAAAAAAAAAAAAAAAAAAAAAATCATTATCGCTATAGAAACTGCTTTCAGATTCTTTCCGGGCTTGCTATTGCCGTGCGAACTGCGATCGCTAAAGGATTGGCGACACAAGATCAAGCTTTACATCGCAAGTAATTTCCCACCAAATCCATGCGCTCTTTCGCCTCCGGCTAGCAATTAATGTGCTTTCATCTTGCGACTAATTACTTACAGTGCATTAAATGAGAGATCAATCTCAGAGATCCTACCACCACCACCCCCCCCCACACCCACCCACCTGAAACCTTGTGAAAGACGACCACCTGAAAGGACAACGGGCGCAGTGTCGGGTCACAGACCAAACCCTGCATGTCAAGCCTGGGGTCAGCATAGCCCGAGGTTGACTCGAGGCAGAACAATGCCCTTGTTCGCTGGTGTACGGTCAGTTAATAACGGGTACAGGACAGGCTAGCGCAGGCGAAAGCCAGAACCTAGCCGCTCTCTGACGCCGCTAACGCGCTAGCCGCTTGGCTCCTGATAAGCAGCCGCAGATACACACCGGACCCTCTGGAACATTCCGCCGTAATTCATGGGAATCGATGGTCCGTCTGATCGGGGCTTAGCGCCCGCGATGGCTAACAGGGACAGACCCGGCATGTCCAGCAGTTGATCTCGGGCAGGCTGGGACATAATAGAGATTAGGGAAGGGGGGCTGGGGGGCTGGGGGGCTGGGGGGGGGGGGAGAGGGGACCCTGCTGCTCACAAAAGATCCCTCGCCCCAAGCCATTAGCGCAGTTCCCCGGCTCCGGCTCTGTTTTGGCTGCGGCGATGGTGAGCTCAGCTGGGTAGGCCGAGACCCCCACGGTGCCCCCATTAAAAAAAGAGCACCCCCCCCCCCCCCCCGCCCCGAGCCGCCCTCCCTGCATCCGACACGCCGTCATCTGCTCGGCGAGGCTCAGACCCATCGCCATGGTTTCGCTCCCTTACTCATTTTTGTCCCTACATATGAAATATATATACACGGTGGCCATGTGCGCGTCACAAACGCATAATATGAATCACAAGTCATATTCAGAAAGATAGAGTCACAGAACAGGTCAAATAAATCTACAGATTAGGTTCCTTTTTATATTCATCATTTTATATGTGTAAACGTAACATACAGAGCTTTTCCAGAGAAGCTTAATATGAGGTATTAGAAATTATATGAATTATACAAAAGCAATGAGACTCTGTCTATATATAAATTGATTCACCCTGCAAACAAAATGCAAGCAGTCAACTACAAGCAGTCAATCACAAAAAATAAAGTAAAAATACACAGTGCTTATTAACAATCAGCAAAAAATAATTCTACCTGCCACCGCGATCGCTTGTTGTCAGTATTTTGATAAGAGGAACATGAGGGTGGATGGACAGAGTACCCTTGATAGAGGACCCTTGTTTAGAGAAATAATGTACATGACCGATCACAAAAAATATCAACAGGGAGTGATGATGCTACGATGTGCACCAAACGTTCCTCCATGAGAGGATTCTGAGGAACTGGACAGTTCAGGCCACGGTGCCTGGGACATGGGCACACAGACGGGTGTTTGGACCTGAAGGGGGGGGGGGGGGGGGGCTGGTGCTGGGCGGTGTTCTAAGGAGAGAGAGGGAGAGAGTGAGAGAGAGAGAGTGAGAGAGAGGGAGAGAGAGGGAGAGAGGGAGAGAGAGGGAGAGAGAGGGAGAGAGGGAGAGAGAGGAGCAACCCAGCGGGGGAGCAGCCTCCTTTGTTGGGCCCAGGTTTTCTTTTTAAAGCAGGCGTTTTCTTTTTTTTTTTTTACGAGGAAGAGGTTTTTCAGAAGAAACGGTCCCCCTCCTCTCACCCTCCCTCCACCTCCCCCTCCCTCCCTCCCTCCCTCCTTCCCTCCCTCCCGTCGCTTGCTGCTAGCCTTTAATGAGTAGCTCGAAATGACAGCTTTAATCACTGCCTGTGGCCACCGAAAGAGGCCGTTAATGATAGAAAAGAACAGAGGGCCATTTGCATCAATCAGCTTTAAATCACTTTTTATGATAATGCAGCCGAGCGGAGGAGAGGCTCCGATGCCTCCTGCATGATGATGTTCCGCGGCTCCGTCCCTCTCCCCCCCCCCCCGCCGCCGCTCGGAGCGCCGCGTAAATCTCTTAAAGCCGCACGAGCTCCACTCCCCCCCCCCCCCGGCCTGCCTGTGCCGATACACGGAGAGGACCCACCGTGTGTCCCCCCCCCCCCCCCCCCCCAATGCACCCGCCCCCCTCCACCTGGATGTTTCGCGCCACAAGGTCCAATGAAAGACACCTCTGTCCTGCACGGCCAATTACTCCGACCGCGCCGCGTCCTAACCGCACCCCCCCCCCCTCACCGCCCACCCCACCCCCCCCCCCAGCTTGTCTAATGGCGCGAGCTCTTTTCCGTCGTGCGGGAGCCACCATGTTGTGGCCGGGGCGCGGCGCGGAGAGGCGAGGCGAGGTGAGGCGTCAGCCCGACGCTGTCCCGCCACGTTCCCCTCCGACGGGACGGCAGGCGCCATCGTCGCGCGCAAACGCTCCTCGCTAAGACGCTAACGGCTGTGCACGTCTCGTACAGCACGCCTGCAGCACCGACAGCCCCTTTGAGGCCGCGCCGCAGAACGCTGCGTTTCTGAGAAAAGACGACAAAACGATAACCTGACTCACAGACTCGGCGACTTCCTGCATTGGGTGAAAAAAATCGATTTGTCGTTATTATATAATTTCATATTTTTCATACATTATTTACCCTCTGCGCCAGCCCACAGATACATATTACTTATGACAATAATCCAGAAGGAAAGTGGCTTGTTTGAAATAAGCAGCAGGCCATAGCATACAAGACATCTTCTTTCATAAGAAAACCACACCCAGGAAAAAAAAAAATCTTTCAAAAGAATTGGAAGCACATGCGGCATAGATTTAAACAGGTTCCATGTGTGCCAAGTCAAAACACTGAATATTACAATAAAAACCAGTCACAATAATCCATATTTCAGCCAGTGCAAAATATTGAATTTTTGAATATATAAAATAATAAATGTTCCACACTAATGACAAATAATGTATGTAGTGCAGCAACACAATATCCAAATAGGCAATATTTAAAAAAAATAAAAACAAAATTCATATAACGCTGTGTGAAGTGGTTGCAGACTGTACAAGTCTATTTATCATATTGCATGCCAAATATACAGAACCGCACATCTCAAAATTGTTATATCCCAGCAAGACATTTATAACCATGTATGTTTTTTTTACATAAGCATACATGTTTCTAAAGCTGTAATTCTTTTAACAAATGAAGCTATGCAAAGACAGCATGTCTTAAGCAGTCAGATAAACATGTTTAAGCTGCATGTAAGATATATTACAGTACAAGATTAATTGAAATCTTAAATAGCCCAGGTCTTTAAACAATTAATGTAAGCAAGCAATGTACTGCAATAATAACTACATAAATTATTAAAATACGAGAAGGATTAACCTAGAAACCAGAACAGATTAATTTTTCTTTGTATACCCAAACACATAATTCAGGAAAAGGAACACATTGTCGCAGTGAGCAGAGGTAAAACAAGGAAATATACACACAAGCTATAAAACAAGCAATGCACACCCTGCAAATATCAAAATGCAGAATTTACTTTTTTTATATCCTACTTTATATTCAGAATTGTACTTATACATATTTTAATATTTGCACCGAGAAACACACATTTTTAATGGGCTGGCGGGCTTTTAAAAATTATTTGAAATAAAATGCATTAAATTACAGTACATCACACAGCCAAAGTAAAGTAAAGAATTTGACTATTAACTTAAAAAATAATAAAACTATCCTATTAGAAATAATAAACAAATTCATTTTGATACTATTTTAGTTAATGGTATTAAATATATATAATAACTTCATACATTGCTTACCATATGTTCTTAATTTAATTTTAGTTTAATTACAGTTAATGGCTTGCCCACAGCATGTTCATACTTTCATGCCTACATATATCTTGTTTGCAAAGAAATATATATTAGGCAAGAAACTTGTTTTCATAGTCAAACCATGCAGTGTATGAACATCACTGTGAGGAACTGCACAACCGTGGAGCCAGCGATAAAAGTTTCTTTAGACAGAAGTTATATTTCAGTTACACAGCAAACAGCAACCTTCAGCCAACCTTGTGCGTCCAAAAAAAAAAAAAAAAAAAATCAGAAGCAGCAATTGAATAAATAAAACTTACCCTAAATTATATCTTGCTGTGACTCCAAAGGTAATCCTAGTCCATTTTACAGAAGTATAGCACAAATGGATTCACACACACAAAAAAACAAGATTTTCAAAAACGAGAAAGCCTGCCACAAGTTTCAATGACCTTGAATGTTCACAAATAAAAGGCTTGGGAGATCTTCAAAAAACCCGGAGTTTTAAACGGCGGCACAAAACATCCCAATTTGGACAAAAGACGGCTTGACAGGCACAGAATCCTCACCGAAAGACAGACAAGCATGACAATGCCCCTTCAGGCGAGCGCCTCTTTTCTCTCTTTCTCTCCTGTCTCTCTCTCTCTCTCTCCCCCCTCTCTCTCTCTCTCTCTTCCTCCCTCCCTCCCTCCCCTCTCCCTCTCTCCCCGCCACAGATGGCTCTGTCCAAGTGTGAGCAAGACGAGAAGTGCCGTTTCCAAGTAATCCCCGAACCCCGCAAGACGGAAAAGCTCGTTACTGCGCTCGCCGATCATCACAAAAAAGTCAAAGCCGCAGCCGGAGAAAGGTCAGCGAGCATTAGGGTGTGCTTTTACCCCGCGGATTCGGCTAATTCCCCTGATAAGCATCTGTGAAACCCGACCTGTTTTCCGACTGCGCCCTAGGCTCTGTCTCGCTCGCCGCCAAAGCCCCCCTAAATCTGTCGGGAGCTAATTTACACCGCCACAAAAGCGCACACACTCGCTCGCGCTCGCCCCGACAGAACGGTCGGGCTTTTCCAATGACTAGGCTAGAACAATCTACCAAAGAATCAATGATTTCACAATGGGAGCGAGAAGGAATTCGAGCAGGCCCAAACCCGCCAGACAAGAGGGTTTTTAAAACTGACCCTTCCTTTAGATGCGTGGACGCTTTGAAGCCCTGTCATGGTAATGGGTCATGAGTTTGGGGTTCATAACGCAATCCCGTTTTCACCAATAACATTAAAGGGAAAGCGTGAAAATGGAAAAGAATTTGATTTAAAAAAAACATGGTTGCACTCCAGACAGATTTTCTTTTGGAATGCCCTTAATTTGCACTTGGCCCAGTATTTAGGATAATCTACTTGCTAGACAGTTGTTAGTCACAACCATGATAAAATTATACCATTATAAAATAGCACATGAAGCATGTAATTTGTTGCAATTAAATTACAATGAGCCTGTAGTCACAGAAGATAAATGTTTTTTGTTTTGCCAAAATGTCTTTGGTCAATCAGGTTTCAATAGGAGTACCGATATTCCCTTTGAAAAGGAAAAACCCAGTTTTTTTATTTTTTATTTTTTTTTACCCCAACAAGAAAGTATTTCTTGGACGACTTGGTGCCACGGAGCGCTGATTTATGCTGCGAGCCTTGATTGTTTCCAACGATTTTCTGCCTGCGAGCGGGAGGGAGCAAATTGATGTTTCGGCCCTTCGGCTCCTGCCAAGCTATTAATTTCGGCGAGCGCGCGGGGTCCGGCTCGGCCCGTCCGTGAGGGAGCGCTAATTAAACCGGACACCAGACTGATCGCCGGCTATTCCTCCGCACGCCAGGTGCGGGGGCTTTCGAGGGGGGGGGGGGGGGGGGAGGACTCACTTCGAGAGTCGAGAAACCCTGTCGTCACGGCGATAAGATGTGATTTTTGTCTTTGGGGGGGAGGTGGGGAGGGTGGATTTGTAGCTGATCAGAAAGCGTTCGTCAAGGATTGTAATGACTGAGTCTTAATGGGCAAAGATGGGTCTCTCCGCGACAAGGACTGAACTGCAGAAGGGAATGTGGGGCCAAAAAAGCACGTCTAACAGGCCGCAAACTTTGCTGACAAGAGGTCTCAGATGGCACTGGTTGAGTTGAGAAAGCATGCTTAGAATGCCCATTACTGACTTCCTTATGACACTTCACGGTCTCCTTTTCTTTGGAAAAACAAGTCGCTTTTCCTCTCTCGCTTAACGCGCTTCTGTTAATAGCTAATGTAAGCTTGAGAAGTACACAAACGCTAAATAGGAATTTGCAATCCAAACGGCAGCTTTAACTTTCGCCGTCGTAAAAAGACAGTTCTTTACAAGAGGAACATTTCTTTAGAAACTCTCTTCCTTCGGGGGAATGTAAAATGAAGCTGAGGAACACGAACCCGTAAGAATGCTCGACAGCACAAAATGTCTGCGACTAACTGCCAGGATTCATATTCTTGAAAGAGAGGGCTCTTTCTGCAGTTGTGGCGTGGACCTTTCAGAAAGAGACATTTTGGCAGGGCTGTAGCTGTTTCCATGGAAAACACTCTCAGTATCCAGAGTAAAAAGCCCTCTATTCAGCTGCAGTTCTAGAAAGATTGACAACACTTAACCTGCTTGTGTTCAAAAAAAAATATTTTGAGTACAAACGACAGCTTATTAAGATTTCTAATCTGTTCTAAACTGTACACTTCACCATATATTTTACACATATACTGCATGTAGACATACCTACTGTACACACAAACACAAATATACACAGGTATACATATATATATAGCATATGAATATACGCATACATATAGATATACTGTCTTATGGACATGCCAGAAAATATTTTCTGTCAGCAATTGAACAGGGAAAAAAAAACAGATTATATATTGAGAATGCAGTTTTTCCCCCCCTGAATGTCTGACAGAGTGCAAACCCAGGGGTTCTTATTTAGTGGAAAGGCTCGCAGTAGCCCACACTTTGCGTATGATTTACCTTCCCACACAGCGGACCGAATTCAGAAGCAGCCCCATCGTGCGATTTCTGTTTTTTTTTTTAAAGGCCCTGTGTTTTACACTGGGAAACCGTTCAAATTAGCGGCTGGCTCGGGTTTTCCTTAAAACCCGCGCTCGTAAATAATCCCGGCGCTATAATCGCGCGGTGCGGAAACCAGGGCCCCGGGGCTGCCGTCTTGGCGATGATGAAAACAGCTTACTTTTATTGTCGCTGCGCGGTGATACATTCCCTCCCCCCCCCCCCCCCCACCCCCACCCCCCCCCCACCCCCGCTCTCAGCTCCGACAGCTTCAATATTTATCACTTCTGTGGCAAGTAATTATTACACATCTTACAAGTCCTATGGCGGAGCGAGCGGCCCAGTCGGTAACGGACAGAGCGGCTGGCAGTTTAATTAAACGAGGGTAGCGGCGACTTAATTACACCGTTTTCTTTTTTTTTTTTTTGTTTTTTTTGTTTTAAATTGCGGTTGTCTGGAACGCCACGACCCGCGCCAGCGCAAATAAAAGACGTCCGCCGCTAGCGAGAAGGCGCCGTTAGCGAAAACGCGGAGGTGTCATCTCTCCGGCCCTGGGATGACGAAGACCGGCGGCTACACGCCCACGTCTATTAGTAGCGTAGCGGCTGGTGGCGAAATGTCTGCCGTTTGTCGCTTCCGCGCGAGGTGCGGCCGCAACTCCGCGCCGCCGAATCTTCAAAAACACGGAGTTGTCACCAACCTGACCCCCCCCCTCGCCCCCCCAACCCCCACACTCTTATGTATTCAGCAATTATAAAACTGTTAAAACAGTTTGCGCGAATCATACCGAGAGGCACGCCACGACTGTGCAAATGAAGTGTTAGGTTTTCGGAGTCGAGCAGGCAGGCGGGCGGGCGGGCGGGACTATATAAACGACGCCCTTTTTTCGCGGTGGCTGGCGCGTGTGTGTGGCGGGCGGGAGAGGGCCGCGGCGAGGTGCCGGCGCGCGCGTCCGTAACTCATCCGCTAGCTGTCTGAGGGAGGCTTTGAAAAGACGGCGTAAAAACGGATCCCGAGCAGGTGCCAAAAAAAAAAAAAAAAAAAAAAACTACAAATAAAAAAAACAAAAAACTACATGGCCCACACATCACATGGGCCTTTTAAGTCCTCTGTTTAGATGGAAGGGATACAAAGTGCGCGAGTAGATTACGGGGCGGTTGTTTGTGAAGTCGCGATGATACGGCTCTAATGGGGGGGGGGGGGGGGGGGGTGTGGAGGCGCTCTGACAGAAGAAGGGGGACTGACAGGCCTGCGGTTACCTGTCACTCCCATCACAAAACCTAATAGCTTCCACAGGCATCCCCCTTCGCCGGCTCGGGGGGAAAGCCGGCGGTGTTTCTGGATGACAGCGCTCACAAAGAATGCGTGTGAAAGCCATTACGGTATTAAAAGTGTCAGGTGCCAGCGCTGCGACGCTGTGATCTGACAGGCGAGCATCGCGCCGGATACTTACAGGTTATTTGAGGCCTGTCATTTCCATTAGGGAGGCGAGCCCACAAGTGGAATTCTTCATTAGTTTGTTTTGCCTTTTTGCGAAGGAGTGCTGAGAGAGCAGAGCGTTCGAGAGCGCGAGCATGTGTGTGAGCGTGTGTGCGTGTTTATATCTGTGTGTGTATATCTGTGTGTGTTTGCGTGTGTATATCTGTGTGTGTGTGTTTGCGTGTGTGTTTATATCTGTGTGCGTGTTTATATCTATGTGTTTGTGTGTGTGTGTTTATATCAATGTGTCTTTGTGTGTGTGTATGTTTGCATGTGTGTATATCTGTGAGTGTTTGCGTGTGTGTATTTATATCTGCGTGTGTGTATATCTGTGTGTGTTTGCGTGTGTGTGTGTTTGTATGTATGCGTGTGTGTATATCTGTGTGTATGCGTGTGTGTGTTTGTGTGCATGTGTGTGTGTATGTGTGTGCGTATTTATATCTGTGTGTGTGTATATATCTGTGTGTTTGTGTGTATATGTGTGCGTGTGTGTGTATTTATATCTGCGTGTGTGTATATGTGTGTGTGTGTATATTTATATCTGTGCGTGTGTATGTGTGTATGTGTGTGTATATCTGTGTGTGTGTGTATTTATATTTGCGTGTGTGTGCGTGTGTGTGTGTGTATTTATATCTGCGTGTGTGCATATCTGCATGTGTGTGTGCGCGTGTGTGTGTATTTATATCTGCGTGAGTGCATATCTGCATGTGTGTGTGCGCGTGTGTGTATTTATATCTGCGTGAGTGCATATCTGCATGTGTGTGTGCGCGTGTGTGTGTATTTATATCTGCGTGAGTGCATATCTGCATGTGTGTGTGCGCGTGTGTATTTATATCTGCGTGTGTGCATATCTGCATGTGTGTGTGTGTGTGTGTGTGTGTATTTATATCTGCGTGTGTGCATATCTGCATGTGTGTGTGCGCGTGTGTGTGTATTTATATCTGCGTGAGTGCATATCTGCATGTGTGTGTGTGTGTGTGTGTATTTATATCTGCGTGTGTGCATATCTGCATGTGTGTGTGTGTGTGTGTGTGTGTGTATTTATATGTTCGTGTGTGTATATCTGTGTGTGTGTGTGTGTGTGTGTGTGTATT